>NW_023397422.1:0-32709 GCF_011125445.2 Fundulus heteroclitus | reverse complement strand
TGTCCTGTTGGATCAGATACACACAATTTCTACCAACGTTGAAGGTTTAAATCAAGCTTCCAGGTAATGATCCCTGACAAACATGTCCTCCCTCCTTACTCTCCTCTGCCTGCTGCTTTCAAGTGTAACAGGAAGCATTTTTTTATAAGCTGGCTGGCTGCATAGCTTATTTGCCATTACCACTGGCAATAAAACTTTACTACCTATAGTAAAAAACTGATTACAGGCTTATACAGTCTGGCAGAGACATAAAACCAGTCCCATGTTGGCATTTCTCAGGGATTTTCAAAATAGATGCAGACAATCGAGCTGTCATCATCATCTAGTCATATAGATTAAAGAACCTCTCACCCAGGGGGGAAATAAACCGTTGCTTTCACTGCCCACAGTGGCTTTATTAAATATAATTTCTACAGTTTGATTGAAAAAAAATCTAATGCATTGTGATTTCATTTAATGATTAACTGCTGATTACTGTTTCAACAAAACAGTGATCATAAGTATTTTGGTCATTTAAAAAGCAAAAATTAGTCTAAGGGTAGTACAGTACAATGATGCAAGCACACAATTCACACATTTTACTAGTATTTGCAATATTATAGTGTTTGTATTCTTAATCAACCACATATGATCATTTCTAAGACTTCCTTTTGATTCTCCAAAAAATTTACAAAGCTTCAATTTGGATACAAAAAGCTTTAAGTAAGCAAATATCTTGAGCTGCTCAGGATCTTTGCTGAGGGGGTGGTTTATAAAAAAGCTGCAGGCTAACGCTAGCTCCGCTCCTCTCTGTTTAGATATGTTAATTCCACCTGCAACATATTTCCTCTGAGGCTCAAGATATTCATGTGTGATCTAAAGAATATATAGTTGTTTTTCTGCTTCCTAAAGTGTTTAGTGTTTTAGCAGCATGCTGCTAGCCTCAAATCAGAAGAAGCGATGAACCCCACGACCAGCAGACCTGACGATCGGCGCGTTGCTGCCCCCAGCAGGCTAGTTGTTGAACTTAGCTAAGACATTAATCCGCCACTTTGGCTAGTGGCTTTTTGGCCGACAGCTGATGCCAATTTCCACCCTACTAACTAAATAGACTTGTTGAAGATTTACTAGACAGAGTATTCTCTGCAAGATGCATTATTTGACTCAATTCCTGAAATTTGGAATACAGAATCATCCATTAAAGCATCTGTTTGTTCAGATCCGGTCAAAGGTTTCCCTCCACTCATTTAGGCAATTATTATTAATACTATCATGATGATTATATGAAAACAGGGCTTTTAATGATGTTTCTGAACTGTTCTTTTCTTGGGGTGATTTGATGACACGAAATGCAACTTCAATGACTTAACAAATTTTAGTTTATTGTAGATTTTCTCTAATCCATACTGTTTTGTAATTAAGCATACAGGTTCAAATAGACGTTATATATTACCAAAAGTGTTCAGTCAACCATCAAAACAATGGAAACCAGGTGTTCCAATAAAATCAAGCAGCCAGGCACACAGACTGGTTCTACAAACATCTGTGAAAGAATGGGTCGCTCTCAGGAGCTCAGTGAACTCCAGCATGGTTCTGTCTTTGGATGCCACCTGTGCAACTAGTCCAGTCATGAAATCTCCTCATTCCTAAATATTCCACAGCAAACTGTCAGTGGTATTAGGACACAGTGGAAGCGACTGAACACACCAGTAACTCAGCCACGAAGTAGTAGGAAGATGAAGTGATGGAGCGGGGGCAGCGTATGCTGAGGCACACAGTGCACAGAGACCGCTGCCTTTCTGCAGGGCCAATCAATACAGATCTCCAAATTTCACCACCTTTCTTGGCAAAAAATGTAAGTCTAATTTAAGGTGTTTGATTTCCTGTCATGGCTATGAATTTTAAGCATTGCCCAGAGATTTTCAGTAGGCCAGAGGTCGGAGTTAGAAAGTTCATGTCAGCCTGCTTTGTCCTCTTGTGTTTTGTCCTCTTGCTGGAATATCCAATTATGCATGAGTGTCAACCATGTGACCCAAACAGCATCCTTCAGAAGGAAGCTGGTTCAGAGGAACATCTCTGCAACCACCAAAACCTGGGCATGTAATTCACTAGAATCTGCTGGGATACCATGAACTGAGAGGGTTCTGATCAACTACGAACCCTCTGTCCCAAGGTCAACACCTTCAAGCTCAGGTACCTCCTGGAGGAAAAACTTTATGATCAGAGGAGGCAAAAATGTATGTGTATGTAAACTTCTGAGCTGGATCTTGAAGTACTGACAGCACAACACAGAGGTTTGGTTAAATCTAGACATTTCATCATGCAAGTACCTGCAGATCCTTGAGTCTCTGCTCCATAGTGGGATACTCTGTTACAGCCGTTGATGGGATGGAAATCTTGGCTTCACACTGCTGTAACCATGCCAACAGCGTGGCTATGGTCTCCTTATACTGAGCTGGGGGCAAGCTTTCCAAAACTGAAGGCAGAAAACAAGAAATGTCTCAGAGGCTGAAAGGTAGTCTAGGCCTGTTGCAGCTTTGCAAACAGAGAAGATGATTAAATGTAGAGAAATAAGTTCTAGTCAAACTACACATAAAACCTGCTGGCTATGCTGCCTTTGCCTCAACAAACCACCGGCGGAGCAGTTCTGTCCTTCCTTCAAAATCTGCTGTTAACTATAGTTCAGACACTAGTATTGCACCTGAATGTAAGGCCTGTTTGGAGAGATTAAGGTTTAGCTGTTGAGTTTGAAAATAGTACTAATTATTCCTGTTTGATGTTTAGAACCATTTTAGAGTACTAGCTCCCACCAAAGTTTAGGTGGTTCAGTTCTACGGCGGTACCATGATCTGGACCCGGTTTCTCTAGTGGCAGGGTATGTTTGGTTCACCGTGTTGCAGTCATTAAGCATCCCTACGTTCTCACCCAGTTGTAGCTGCCTCTCTCTGGCCCGCAGATCCTCCAGCACCTTGTGGTAGTGTTCTTTGAAGGCAGTGATGTCAGCATCCAGGAAGGCAGAAGGGTCCTCATCTCCTTCCTTTTCATCCTTCAGCTCCTTCAGCCGCTTTTCAAGGAGGTCCACCTGGGGCTGCAGAGAGGACAGGCGAGCCACCTCCTCCTGTTGACATAAAAACGTAAATATCTACGTCATATCTACGTTTGACATGTTTATTTTGCCGTAATAAAGGAAGTCGCTTCTGTAGTGTTGTCTTCATAAAGTGGACAAATAAAGATTTCAGACTGAGCAGCTGAATAGGTTTGAGGCATTGTGAGAACGCCATGACAGGCTAACCGTTAGCTGCTAACAATGTTTCAGCTAGCACCTGCTTTGCAGCTTCTAATTGGTACAAATCTGGACTGGATCTGATTCTGACTGGTTCAAAATCTAAAATACGTAGACTAATCAAACCTTGATTTGACTTTTTTACCCTGGATAGAAATGCATGACGCCTTTATTGTTCGTGAAAAAAAAAAAAGAGTGCTTTCAATGCTTTTTGGCATTGGGACCACCTCACAATTAGATACGCATGAAGAAAGGGAAATATTTGGACTTTGCAAACCTGGACTGGATTACACACTTAACCTTTCTCTCCTAATTGTGGGGTGGAGTGGGGGGGGGGGTAGTGATTATTGGGATCCTTAGAGTTTCCTCAAAAATTCCTAAACTCTTGTATCATTCTCAACCCAATGTCTTCATGTTGCCGTCTTTTCACATTTTGCTTTTCAACCACTTTTCCACCGTTTAGAAAATGTATTTACCAACTTTTAGAAATGTCTCCAGTTGTAGAACTGCATAAAAATAGCACCTTAACATTAAACCTATCTACTGCTAAGGCTAGAAAAGCCTTTTTAATTCCCTATAATAGTAAAAGTGATGTGAGATTTATAGTTTTATTTTGGTTGTATAAACAATTTTTAAATTGGATTCCCTTTAAACAAGGATAAGACAAAAAAACAACAACTGTCTTTTCTACATTCCTAGACATTAACAAGGTTTCTCTTTGTTGTACCATGAGACACTGTACATGTACTGAATCACTGTACGTCAATTAGAACAATGACCTGGTCTCAACATTGAAGAGGTGGTTATAAATAAGGATAACATTTTTATCTTGACACTGTCTTTGTTTGAATTTTAGGTTGGTCAGTACATTATATGTGCATGCATAAAGGCCCAGGCTGTAAACCACTGCAGGATGGCATTTTGTGACATTATACGAGAACCCTTCACTCCACTGTGATCAATAAAGCTACATGGGGTTAAGAGTAGAGCTCAACTATGCCTGACCTTATTCTTCATGTCTGCAAAGAGTGCAGACTCTTTGCAGGAGACGGAGTGTCTCTGTATCTGGAAAAATCAGAGGATGAAAACTATGCAGCCCTGAGCAGCTGAAATCTTGTATTAAGTGAGAATGAGCATCAGTACCTCTTGAAAAACCGCAACAATCGATATCCTCGGCTCACAAACCATTAAACTGCATAGTTGAAAGGAAGGTGGTTGAATAGGGTGAGAAGTAAACATCTCAGTTTTTTGCTGTGATGCTGACATGAAATGGAAGATTAGTTTAATCATTCAAAATATAATCAAGTTAGTACACAAAAACACTTTGTGCCTCCACTCCCAATTAGGTTCCACTCCTCGTGACCAGTGGCTATTAAAAGCACGTTTCAGTTTGTAGATGCATGAAGATTTCAAAGATTTGTAGTTCCATACAGCTTCGTTTCAGGTAGACTTAAGCAAATGCATGCCACACTTTTCAGATTTGCATTCTGTAAAAATTGTTGAGACTGTGTATCCTCTGACTTCCACATCACAATTAGAATTTCCATTTGTCTTTCACATGAAATCACAATAAAATACAGTAAACTTGACAAAAGCAGCAGCGAGTTAACCTGTTCCATCAGATATTTACAACACTGACGAAAAGCTGCCTCTCTCTCTCATTCTGGCAATTTTTATGAAAGTTTCTGTTAATTCTCACTGCATTTTATCTCAACTGGAAAGCAAAAAGTTAATATTAGAAATGGCAGCTAAATCTTTGTCCCGCCCTTCTCCACCTCAGAGATCCAACTCACCTCATAATCGTCTCAACATGATCTTTTCAGTCGGACGCGCCATATTTTTTCTAAATCTGCTCCTCATATTTCATAACATAATCAGACGCCCATGTTCACAGCTATTCAAAACTGCAGTTTTACCAGCTGGGACCATGGGGAGGCTAACTTAATCAGGGCTTCTGCGTTCAACTGACTAGCATATGTTGCAGTAGTTTTTATGTTGTACTGAAAGGCTCTACAAAGAAAAAGAATTGTTTTCTAAGCCAAAGACAGTGAGCAACAGAACTACTTATAGAATAAAGCTGACAAGGTGCATGAAAAATAACACTGAACAGATAAAATACTTTGTGAACGTAAAGTTCAAAGAAGATAAAAATGTAGCAGATGGATTTAGGTAAGACAACATTAGCTAGAGAAGATTAATGTGAGTGTTGTGTTGTGGTGTGAGATGGCCTTGCTCTAGTTGGTGTCCAACACTCTGGGGTTGAACAGTTGAGGAACCATCATTAACAGAATCTGGCCTCCTGTCGCCTCACTCACCCGACATCGGTCCAGTTGTACTCTGAGAGGTTCTGGGTCCGACGCTGGAGGCGCCTGGACTTTGAGCCAGTTCTCACTGGTGTCCACTGCCTGCTCACACTGCTCATACAAGCTGTAGAAGGCCAGCACCTGTGGCACACAAACACAATTTACATAAAAAAGATTTACCAGTATTTCAACTTGTTTATCACAAACAGGCATGGAAACAAAGTCAATGTTTGTGGTTTTCAAAAGAGCTGCATGTTAAGTGCTCAATATTGTTCAGTGCTTTGTTGCCTGGTACTGTATTTACTTCTGTTACCTTATCGCTGTAAGGTAAAGACAAAGATAAGGTAATATGAGTAAACCTAACCCGACTTACAGGCCAATATCCAATTTAACTTTGTTGTTTTTAGTCCAAAAAACACCAAAAAAGACTGGAGAAGTCAGCACTTAAATAGAGTCAATGACACTAAACACAACAGGACATGCAAAGAACCCTACATGTTATCATGGACTCAGTCCTGAATTTGAACAACCACATGAAGGGTGTTACAAAATCAGCCTACTGCCACCTTAAAAAGCTATCTATAATAGGATTGTCCTATGTGAAGAAAATCTAATCAGGCATTTGCAGCTCGGGCTCATTCAGAGTCCTGCCCAAGACCAGTAAAACCAGTTTATAAATCACTGCATCCTCCTCCTGTTTAATAAAAAAGGACATAATGTAAAATATGATCTTTAAAGCTCAGAATCTTAGGCCTAAATGCATTCCTGAGATGATTGTCAATTATGAGCCAGAGACTTCTGACTTCTCTCTGTGTCTTCAGGACCAGACTCTAACAGGATGAGACAGAGTCCCTACAGCCTGAACATGAGCTTTAAACCAGGAAGGAAAATATAATTTTATATTTTAGCAAAGAGAGATTTATTGATTCTTTTTTAATCATATATTAACTTTTTATTGAGCTAAAGGAATATTTCAACATTTTTATATGATGACTAAATGCTTACCACTTTTTGTTTTGATCTGTTTGGTCTTTTCAATTTATTTTTGGCTTTTATGCGTATTTTCTTTGTTACTTAATTTTTCTGTAGAGGAATTATACTTTGAAATCTGCTCTAAAAACAAAGTTGCCCTGGACAGTGGTAATTAGTGGTAACGGCAAGACAGTTGATGCTGGTTACCTTGGCCACGCGTCACAGCGAGAGATATTAAATAGTTATATCTATTTAAAGCAGCACTCCAGTGGTCTAAGGGTAACATTTAAATGGCCTAGTCAAAGTCCAGACCTCAAGCCAATTGAGAATCTGTGTTTAGACTTGAAGATCGCAGTTCATGAGCAAAAACCATCCAACATGTAGGAGCTGCAGCAGTTTTTCCTTAAGGAAGGGCAGAAATCCCAGCGGGCAGATGTGGTGAGCTCACAGAAACTGATCCAAAGCCACTGTAGCTGCTGGAAAAGGTGGCTCTACTAACTTTAGAGGGGGTGAACAGTTATACACACTACAGTTTTCTGCTATTTTGTCTTAACTGTTGTCTGCTTCACAATAAAAGGATAAAGCATCCTCAAAGCTGTCAGCATGTTCTGTAAATGAAATGCTGCAAACTCTCACAATCCATTTTAATCCAGGTTGTGAGGCAACAAAACATGAAACATGCCAAGTGGGAGAATACTTTTTGTGTACACTGGAGTTTATAGTGGACCCAATGGCTGTAAGGTGTTTGGGGCTGAAAAACAAGCCATGTAACCACAGACATGCTTTAAGGCTGCTACATAGCCCTTCTTCTAAGTCTAATATGCATAACGGAGTGTTTTCGTTCATTGAAATCCAACTTTACAGACCAGTCCTGCTGCCGTTAATTATGTAGAGAAAAGTGCTTTCTCCTGGAATCCTACTTAAAGTTATTCTTGTTCAGTGATCTATAATTGTACGGTCACAAACACTTTTTAACACTAACTGGAGTGTGTTAAAAATCTCTGAGCAATCTAATGTCAGAACCTGGGCTGAGTTAGCAAGGAGATCCCCTCCTAGGAGGATTGCCAGCTGCAATATTTATTTTGCATTTGCAATCTTCCACTTTAAATAGTTTGGAAATTGACTTTTAGCCCTTCCCAAATTAATAGGAAGCAAAAACTGGTTTTGTAAGACCACTGCGGAAGTCCTTCCATCTTCTTATTGTATTAACTCCCAGCTGTATTTCCCAGACAGGCTGCCATGGTAGAAATGGTGAAATTTGCTTTTGGCTGATTCTTTCTCTCCTACTTCCTTTTTGTTTAATGAATAAAGACACCATGGAATGTGTTGTTTGTTGCTGTACATGTGTTTACAGACCTAAATAGCTTCACAACATAATAAAAACTATTTTTATCATGACCTGATGTGTAGAAGCATGGATTTGCAGGATGTGCATGCATGCGTGTACCTTAGTCTGGTAAGCCAGCCATGTCAGCCGGTCCGCCAGCAGGACACAGAATCCCGCCCATCGCTGGTTCAGCTGATCTGCTGCCTGTGCGATGTCGTCTGCACGGCTCCCCTCTGCAGAGAGTTGGAGGGGTTAGGAATGTTAAGATGAGAAAACACACCACAGGCATCTGACCTCATGCCCTCTAATCTACATGTATAAAATAGTTTAGCATTTAATCTTAAGGGACAACAGCTATCTGACCCAAGCTGGCCCTTTGTGAAAAACTAATTCCACCCAAAACATAAAACCTAGACATTCCATCCAAGCATTGCCATAAGTAACAAATCAGGTCACTGTCTTGGAGGAATTCTGATCCACTATTCTTTGCAGAACTGTTTTAAAGGGATGGTTGTTGAAGCACCAATAACCTGTTTATGGTCATGTCACTGAGTATCTATCCAATTTAACTTATGGCTTTGATTAGGCCGTACCAAAACCTTCATTTTGTTCTTTTTCAGCATGTCAGAAGTGTTGATTGATTGGTTGATTGATTGATTGATTGATTGATTGATGGAGAATTCATGGCTCCATCAATCACAGGAATGCTGTACTAGTTTCACAACAAAGTATGTGCTTTGGGCGCCACACTGACCACTGCAGCTACTACCTAGGAAAATGTGTTCTCTTCCACACACAAAGCCCTGACCAGTAAGATTAAAGGTCTCATCTCACCACTATGCACCATTTTCACTAATTTGAGTATTTCTAATCAAACTATTAGATTTCTTTTACCAGCAAAGCAGCTAGTTGACTGGTTTTTGAAGACAATTAAACAAATGTAGGGAAATGGAAGTAAGAGAGGCAGCATTGGATGTACCTGTAGAACCTGATGTCTGTTTACATTGTTTAGATCCAGTTGAGCTTTCAGAGTTATCAAAAATCTTAGCTTTAACTAAAACTTCCTCCCATTCTACTGGTGGTTCCTAGAGTCTCTAAAAGTAGAATGGGAGGCAGATCTTTTAGCTATCAGGCTCCTCTCCTGTGGAACCAACTCCCAGTTTTGGTCTGTGAGGCAGACACCCTGTCTACTTTTAAGACTAATCTTAAAACTTTCCTTTGTGACAAAGCTTCTAGTCAGAGTGGCTCATGTTACCCTGAGCTACCTCTATAGTTATGCTGCTATAGGCTTAGACTGATATTTACAGCATGCTCCTAAACTCTGCCCTTTTTACTACAAATCTAACAGGAATGGGCTGAGTGCCCATTCCTGTTAGATTCATTTCAGGAACAACAGGATGGATTTTTTTACATCTTCAAGTGTGTTCATAGCATGTTTGTCTGTACAATATGGATTTGTGATGGATTTCTGAGTTATAACTGGAATTAAGTCTGAAAGCAGAGAGGAGGTGTGGCACGTACCGATAAGTTCCTGCATGTTTACACCACGCTTTAATGTTCACTAAAAACTCAGCAGTCTATTTTGGCATATATTCCACAAGACAACCAAGCAAACAAAAAAAACATGTTTTCTCAAAAACCCCACCATGCATCTCTGCTAGCAACAACGGCTGTGTCCTCCTGTAATATTACTTTTCATATAAGTAGACGTGGTTTTACTATCATGCCAAAATATGATAAAAAATTGGTTTTGACATGCTTATCTTTGACCAACTCCTCAAAACTTTAGAAATGAGTGAATTTTATTGTGCTCCTCTCATTTAGATTTGCCTTTTGCTAAGGAAAATAGCACTGGAAAGGCATTTCAAAGGGAACTACTCTGTCTGGCAGAACGCTGGAATGAGAGACGAGTATAAATCGAGCTTTCCTCTGCGTTCAGGGAAGCCAACAATTACACAAGGACAGGGGCGAGGACACAAAAAGATACATCCATGTCCCCTTTCTCTGTGTGTTTCTCCATCGCTGTTTCTATGGAGACGAGCAGAGAGGGTGGGACAGGTGGAGGCGTTGCCATGGGGACAGACGGGGTGTGCATGCGGGTGTGCGAGTACCCTGCTCGACGAGCGTCTGCGCCGTGCGCGTCGCCTCCTGAAGCTTTCTGTACTTCTCTGGCCGCTCTCTGTCGATGGCCTTTGGCACGGAGACGGAGCCGCGGGGAGAGGGGAGTAGCAGAGGGAGACAGAGAGATGCTGAACAAGATGCAGAGGCAGACTGACAAGTTCACATCACAGTGGGTGCAGTAATTAATGACGGAGGAGATGGCTTCCTGCCTTTTCACGTTATGGTAAATCACAAACATCAATGTCTTTATTATTAACAGCATAAAGTAGTGCATGGTAGAATTAGTTTCATAAAACAGCCTAAGGACCAGAACGACAAGATTCAGCCAGAGCTTTTTCCTCACTGCCGTCTCCACGCTGACATCAGAAATCTAGACTACATTGTACATCTTCTAAACTTTCTCATCTTTTCCTAAAGTCGACCCAGTGCTTCACACATTTCTTTTTTCATAAAGTGCCAACTCACACTGATATAAAAAGAAAGTATTTTCTGGCTCACCATCTCATTGTGGCTGACACAAAAACAACTTAAGGCAGCGTTTAGTTATTTGGGACAGCAGGTTTGGTAATTACCTTCAGCTGATTGTGTTTTTACAGTCACCCTCTCTAGGAGTGTAGATTTGATAATATGCAACATCCAAAGTCAAGATCTTCTTGTATTTTTTACTTACTTCTGTCCAATATGGCATTCTATTGCTCAAAAGCTTTCACTGGCAAATTGAGTTTATGTAATATTTCATGAATATCGTACTTAAACTGATTAAACTAAACCAGATAGCTCCACACTGTACCAACATTTTTTTAAAAGAATGTTTGACATTCTCATATTTGAAGACTATCCTGCTTTAGATAAAGATCAGATAGTCCTTTCAGGTGTGACTGCTAAATGTGATGTAAAATATATTCCTGACCCAGCTGGGTAATGGGATTCCAGCATTACTGATCTCACCAGAATCTCGCTCTGTCGGGGACTATTCTCACACACAACAATAGAAAGTTGTTTTTTTACCAGAACTTTGTCATGCAGCTCCTGAATGCTCCCGTCTTTGCGTGACACTGAGAACTCGGGGCTCTGCAGGATGGCCTCGCCACGGGTCATATAGCTGTGGACCTCTGTGAAGTCAACATCAAACCTGATAGAGCAAACGATCAGGTGCATTAGAAAAAA
Source organism: Fundulus heteroclitus (assembly GCF_011125445.2). Classification (NCBI taxonomy): domain Eukaryota; kingdom Metazoa; phylum Chordata; class Actinopteri; order Cyprinodontiformes; family Fundulidae; genus Fundulus; species Fundulus heteroclitus. The sequence continues at coordinate 21,557 of NW_023397422.1, read as the reverse complement.
AACGATACAGATGTTCAAATTTGTTGTGGATGCTGCTCTGCCATTTGGTACCTGCTACACTTTCAGAATGAGATTAATGAAAAATTCCTATTTACAACAACTTTATAATAGCAGTTCTCAGATGTTTAGATGAAACCGTGGAACTGAAATTAAACTTCAGATATTGAAAGTTTTAATGTAACTTTATTGCAGGTATACAGCAGTTAAATGTAGAACTATAAAAATCAGAGACAATACAAAATCTGTAATAAGAAATAGAACACAAAAACGTGAGGAAATCACCGCAAGCTATGTGGTTTGTCAAGTCGGCTAAAACAACAAGTAGAAAAAATAACACTGCGTCAAACAGAAGAGAAAACAGAGAGACACAAAATATTGTCGTTCCACATGTGTCAGGAGTTTCTGAGGAACTACAACACACCCGTAAATTTCAAACCTCAGAATACTCTAAGACAAACACAGCTTCATCTCAAAGGCAGAACACCCACAGCGCAGCTAAGTGGCTTCCTGTATGTAGTCCAATGCAGCAAGCACTGCTCAGACTACATCAGAGGGATCAGTGCAGATGTGTCTGGCCCTTCATCGGACCTGTTCTGCATACATTGGGTCCAAATCCTGTAGACGGCGCTGTTCTCACCACCTGTGCTAAATCCCTCTTCTCCTGGACTGCACAGCTCCCATATCACACAGTTATGCTGAGACATAAAACGCTCTCTATGGCAGCTCTGTAGATGTTTTTTAGCAGTTTTGTGGAAAGTCCACTCCTTTTCAGCTTCCTGAGGAAGAAGAGCTGTTGTTGGGCCTTCTTCACCAGGTGGGAGGTGTTCACAGTCCAGGAGAGGTCAGAGGAGATGTGAATGCCAAGGAACCTGATGCTGTCCATACGCTCCACCACCTCCCCCTGTATGTAGAGAGAAGCGTTTTAAATCCTCCTGGACCTCCTGGAGTCTGTCATTACCTACTTGGTCTGACTGGTGTTCAGGATCAGGTTGTTCCTGGAGCACCACTGTGTCAGATTGAGGACCTCATCCCTGTAGTGGGTCTCATCATTGTTGGAGATGAGACCCACTACTGTACAGTGGTGTTGTCTGCAAACTTTACTACCGTGTTTGTGCAGTGGACAGCAGACGGGTGAAGAGAGCAGGGCTGAGGACACAACCCTGTGGTGTTCCTGAGGATCAGTGGAGCAGATGTTCCCTATCCTCACCACCTGGGTCTGTTGGTGAGGAAGTCACTGATCCAGGACCAGAGTGAAGTGGATAACCCCATGTTGTGGAGCTTCAGGGTAAGCATGTCTGGGAGCACGGTGCTGATGCTGAGCTTAAGCCCATGAATAGCATCCTAACATACGTAGGTGCTAGGATGCTGCAGATGAGTCAGAGCTGAGTGAAGTGCTAACGATACAGCACCCTCCGTAGAGCGATTCTCCCTGTAGGCAAACTGTTATTGTCATCTTTGTCAGGGATGGCGTCCTGACAAAGACTCCTGGATAGGTGTCAAAGAGTTTTCAGAAAAGCTGAGAAAAAGTCAGGTCCGGTTGATTTAAGGCCTGTTTGCCATTTAAAGAGTCAGCAGTACACCACGTTGATGGCTGGAACAGTCACACAGTTCTGTGGGTATTGTAAATATACCCACAGCTATTCTAACCAACACTGGGTAGAAGCTGACAATGGAGATTGCCCCATATCAGCTCAACAGGATAAATGAATAAATAAAATAAATGATGCCTCACACAAGGGAAATTTGTCTCTGCATTTGACCAATCCCTTAAGGCTGGTTCACACGGCAGGATCTTTAAAATAGTCGGCCGATTTTCAAAGCCTGAGAAACAACAGCGTTAAAAAATCTTAGATAAAAGCGGTTTGCTTGTACAGTGTGGGGTGTCCAGTCTGATGGCGAGCACAACACACCACACACCAACAGATTTCACTCAGGATTACTCAGATGTCAGACGGGAAATCCTGCAAACCCTCTCAAGCTCAACGTGAGTTCAGAGTAACTAAACACGGCGATGGTTTGTGGACTGATTTTAATAAAGAAGAAAACGTAACAAAAAGAAAAGGTGTTGGTTAACGGAGTGTTGACAGCGTGACCGGGGGCTCTACGTTTGCTGCACTAATAGAAAGAGGTGAGTTGGGCAAGATAATCCAAAATGTTGAATATCCCCGATTTGAGGTCGGAGCAGTCCCAACGTTCCACCGAGAGGGCCCGATCGCTCCTAACACACCACACACAGCAGGAATATCTCTTAAGATTATTCTAGGAGACACACCAACAGTCGCTGCTTCTCGGTAGGGCAAGATCGGAGCAGAAATCGGGCGGTGTGAGCCAGCCTTTAGGGATGGGTGTGCTGCCACACAGAGAGCAATCTGTGATCATGGTGTCAGACTGACCAATCAGGGCCTCTCCAAGACACAAATGTGAGCTATGTGAGCAGAAGTTTTGTAACTTTTAAGGCCAAAGGAATGTTTCAGGATAGCTGTTTGCAAACGTGTCAGTACAAAGTTACGTCCAGCTGTACAAGGTGAAAGGCCTAGAGTCCAACCTCTGAAGAGTACTATAGCCTTAAGAAAGTATGGTTTGGAGCCCATTATTATCTACAGAGGAAAACGGATCTTCATCTGTATACGATATTAAAGCTACCTTTCTGACAAACGAGCGCGCGGTCGGCTTAGGGTTAAAGTCTTTGAACATTGGTAATCAAAACTTGGTTGTTTCTGTACAAAAACAGCTCAGTTTGACAAGAAAGCCCCAGTCGTGGGTGGATATTGGGCTTGAATTGCTCCTACGGGTTTCTTAAAGATCCTTAAAACAGGCTTATCCACCGATATTTGATGAAAGTACATGTAAATGATGTTAAAAGAAACTGGCCAGTATAAAACAGTATAAAAAAGTATGAAACAGTAAAAAAATATAAAAGTAAATAAAGAAAAAATTTATCAATATTATGTGACATAGTGGAACTAAAAGAGGCGCAGTGTTGTGCGGGGGACGCATTAAGGTGAACACTTCCTCTTTGGATGGTGGCAAAGCTGTTAAAATTTACTGTGGAAAACGCCACAATATTGTTAAAAAGGAACAAGGGTCCAGGTGTGTGGAAAAAACAGACCTGCGTGTGCGTTTGTCCTAAATCATGAATGTTAGTCTGTGACTAAAACTCTCTTTATCTGTACGAAGTAACCAGGTTAAAATTATAAATGGCACAGTTTCAAAAATGTTCATTTGTGTCAGGAGAACTGCAGATCTGAACATAAATACATGTCAGAGATCGCCTGGCAAAGAAGCATGGAAGCTTCAGCTAACAGTTTAAAAAAAGAGAGAAAAAGAGAGAAGAGTCTTTAAAAAGTAAATAAATAAAGTTTCACATTAAATGTCTGGCCCAAATTAGATAAATACACGTTAAGGGAAGCATGCTTGACCCAAAAAATAATTCTGGTTAGTTAAAAATAAATGGAACCAATGATAAGCAGTAAATAAGGGTTCATTTGGTTTACTTTAAGACAAACTAAGCTCCTGAAGCGTTGATGCTGTATTGAATTAGGTAAAAACTCAGTATTTCACTATAAAAACACGCAGGGGTTATAATTAAAATAGAACTGTAGAAATACCACATGGAGGCTGTTATACTGTAATCAAATAAATATTATTAGAATTAAAATTACAAAGAGAATCAAAGCAGAGACTCTATCACTGATTTTATCCTGAGGTAAAATGAAAAAACAACAACAACAGAGAATAGGAAATTGCTTGTAACAATAATGTGTCATCACAAACCAGCTTATTATACAGTACAGACTTTAGGACAATTCGTCAAGTGTTTAATAGAGTCTAACAACTCTATTAAACATTTTCTCTGCCTACTGACCTTCCCTTCACTGTTCTAACAGCAACATGCTATGGTGACTGCAATGGGATACTCCTAAAGCTAAAACTTTTAGTTATACCAGTTCTAGACATCCCAGGCCCACTTGTTTAACCCCCCCCCCAAAAAATAGATAATTATGTATCCTTCTTTAGCTTTCTATGAAGCTCCTACCACTGTGCATCACAGGGGTCCAGAGTGAGGCACAGCATTAGTCTTCTGCCATACAGAGCATGCTGCATGTGAACCACAGTCTGATATTCTCATTGAAACATTTTGTGCTACTTTGTGTTGAGCTATCACCAAATCCCACTAAAACACTTCTAAGTTTGAGGGGTTGAACCTGAAAGAAAAGGAGTGAGTAGTCCAAGGGGCGTGCGATGGACTAGTTGCTAAATTCAAAGCATTATGAGGAGCAGAAAATGCTGCTACTGCTAATTAGGTGACTTCTGCATTGGCTTTCATTTAGGGGTTTCTGAGTAGAGGGGATGAATATGGCACTGTAACACAGAGGTCTTTGCTCATTAGATTCTAACATTGGCACCAGACCTAAGCATGATCAGTGTTATCACCTACCGGCTGAGATGGGAGAGCAGAAAAGGGTGCATGAAACTGAACATGTGACATGAGTTAGCAAACGTCCTGCAGCATGTGACACCGTTAGCAAACAGCAGTCTGGACTCACGCTCACCGTTTCCTCAGCTCAGAGTCCACAACCACTTGTCTCTTCTTCTGAGGCGGCGGCGACTCTCGAGTTTGCCACAAAGCCGACACCTTCTCCCTGGTGGTCACCTTGGTAACGGTCGCCGTGACAGAGTGGGTCGCCTCAGACTGCCTGGTGATGCTGGTGGTGCTGACCACTGAGGAAAGCTGAACACGAAGGAGAAATTTAAAAAACTGAACTAAGAAAGACAAACTAGTGCTTCTGAAACTACAGCTACAGACGTGAAGATGAGGACTAATGTGTTCTGTGTCAGGCAGCTTTTAAGCAGACAGAGAGGGGGGGGGCACATCCAGATGTGAGCAAGCTGTAGTTTCAGAGCATTCACTGTTTCCTTGTTTTTGTCTGCACGTTGATTTCAGCAAGGCACGGCCTGATGAGCTTTTAACGCTGAGGACAATAACTGGAACATCCATGCTGCCATGGAAACGAAGGTGTTCGCAGCCAGGTGTCAGGCTGAAGAGGCCAATAGCCTAATTACCTGATTGATTAGAATGGACAGGTGATTAAAAGAGAGAAGGATCAAGTAAAGGGCCCACGCTGCTGGACAGACAGGAAGAAACTATGGATCTGTCTTTAGTCCAGGTGTGTGTGTGTGTGTGTGTGTGTGTGTGTGTGTGTGTGTTCTTACGCACCTATACAACAGTGGACCTTGGCGTGGTTACACAGTCACAAAGAGGGGACTACAAAGCAAACAGGGGACATTTTTCAGGTCCCCTGTTTGACATGCTTTAAATCAGGTCCAAATCATCTCTAAATCCCTTTCGGACATTTTTTTAATTTTTGCAAAGAGTGGACCTGAAAGTGTGTGAGTGTTAATGACTATACTCAGCAGTGCCTCTGCTGGATAAAGCATAGTTCAACAACTTATTCACACATGTCGTTTACACACACACACCATTATAATATGAATGGGTTGTGGCCCAAAGGAGTCTTGTAGACTGTAGAGGGTCAATTATGCAAATTACTTAAGAAGGAAGTCTCTTGAAACATAGTTTGATCTTTTTTTTTCCTTTTCTTGTGTTTTAGCTAAACTTTGTATTAAAATAAAGCATAAAAATCAGAAAAGTAAAATTGATTTTTTTTTCTAAAAATGTCAACAACAAGAAATAGAAACACGACGAGGATAGAATCAGAGATAAAATATTCAGTAAATACCTATTGTATTAAATAATTATTCAAGAATAATGGCACATCTGACTTTGGCCACAGCTTTAAACCTGCATTTAGAAATGCACATTTTAGATATTGATTCCAATTCCAAAAACAGAGATCACCTTGTCCTGTATGGAATAATAGAAGTCCGCTGTTTGCTGGTACACAATGACACAAGTTCCCTTTTAGATAGCATGGGGTGATATGACTCTACCAATTGTGTGAAAATAAAAAGAAGCTAACCTACCCCTATAAAACACTATACTTTATTTGCAAAAAGGCATTTTTTACACAATATAAAGGCTGAGTTTTAGTAAATGAGAAGTAAGATACTTTGTTACTTTTTTATTATTACAAGTATTTGGCATCTGTCTTTACAGCTTTAAACAAGTTTAGTCCTACAGTACTAAAATGACAAGTTTTCACAAGGACTTGATGTCAATATTTTTTTTTTAATTGTATCTGTGTACTTTGGTATACATGTAGGTTTTTTGGGTTCCTAGCATTGATGCTCAAAATGTCCAGTATAATTCTCAGTACTTTTGGAACCTGTTTCTCTTTGCTGTTTTCTTGTTGTACATACAGTATTTTACAGCTTTCCAGTCTCCGTCATTATCCCTTAGAATCTGATTTTCATCTATGCATCTCTGACAGTGCACTTTTCCAGGCATCTTCATTTCTTTCAGGAAGTCTTTGAAATGGCTTTCAACAATGTCTCCCTCAGTCTTTGACCAGGGCCTTCTGGATTTTCCTGTAAACAAATCATTAAAGTTACTAAAGGTATGGATAAATGAAAGTGACATATTATGTCAACAAATATAAAGAGATTACATATGTACATTTTTCTTTAGTCAATGATTTAACATACCTTTTTTAATTGATTGCAATGAGGATTTATTAATGCCACCCATTTTGTTTTTGGAAATGGCTGCACCTTCTTCAGGAGGTTCTTCCTCTGAGTGTACTGGAATAACAAATATGGCAATATTTATAATTGATTGAAGTGGTTTGATTTTTATTTAACCAGGGTATGGTTCCATTGAGACAACATTTTTTCAATAGTCCTGGCCAAGAGGCATCAATAATTATATACAGAAAAAGTTATATTGTTGAAAGAAAACAACAAACTATAAAACAGGTACATTTTATCTAAATTAGCCTCAAAACCTTGTTGCTTTGAACTAAGAAAGGTTCAGTTAATTTTAATGAAGGAAGTTCTATTAGGAGTGTGCTGAATGATCAAGAGTCTTCTTGCCCAACTCAGTCCGGGCAAGGGAAAGAAAAAAGCAGCAAACTGTGAAAGAAAATTATACTAGTCGGAATTTCTCAGTGCAATTGGAGTACAGATACAGGATGGCAGAAGTACAAGAAATGCTTTGTAAATGAATGTTATCCAGTGGGAATTACTACCACCAGACAAATCAGGCCATCTTCACGCTGAATATAAATCACAAAGGGGTATTGGCATTTTTCAGTTTGTGTTGAACCTTAGAGAAGAGAGATAAAGGGAGTCTAGCATCCTAAGACATTGAGATCTACAAAAGATCTCCATAGTCCAACACAGACATACAAATTATGGTAAAAACTTCCTGTTTATCCACACTAAAAATTATTTCTAGGGGCTCGGCTACCAAGTCAGCTGACATTAAATACAAAGACTCTATTAAATGATGTCCCTTAGATTTTCTATTTCCCAAAAATTTGAGTGCTTCAAGTACATCAACAGCGGGGAAAGGTGCCAAATTTTAATCCTCACCAAACAAAACTGGATAGGTTTTCTTTTGTTATGATGCAGCAGAAACAGTCCATTTGGAATAAAATAAAAAAATTCAAATTGTATAAAATGCCTGTGAAAGAAGCAGAAGGGGTCCTATATCACCCAACAGTTAAGATAAGATAAGATAAGCTTTATTGATCTCACAATGGAGAATTTTTTTTGTCACTAAAGGAGCTGCTCAGCTCCTCTACAGTCTGGTGCAGGGGGTGGAAGGCGTTGTCCATGATGGATGTGAGGTTGGACAACACCCTCCTCTCAGCCACTTCCTCCACAGAGTCCAGAGCGCAGCCCAGGACAGAAGTGGCCTTCCTCACCAGCTTATTCAGCCTCATTCTGTCCCGCTCTGTGCTGCCAGGAGCACAGCAGACTACAGTGTAGAGTAGAGCTGAGGCCACCACAGAGTCATAGAAAGTTTTTAGCAGGGGCCTGCTCAAACCTAAGGACCTCAGCCTCCTCAGGAGGTAGAGGCGGGTCTGGCCCTTCTTGTATAGAGCGTCGTTGTTATGAGTCCAGCCCAGTTTATTGTTGACGTGAACACCCAGGTATTTGAAACTCTCCACAGTTTCTATGTCCTGCCCCTGAATGTTCACAGATGAGTGAGGTGGGGGTCTTCTCCTGAAGTCGATTACCATCTCCTTGGTTTTGCTGGTGTTTAGACACAGATGGTTCTTCTCACACCAGTCCACAAAGTCCCTGATTACCGACCGGTCTTCAGCAGCCTGGGGGGGGGGGGGGGGGGGGGATGCCGTCCGGTCCAGAGGCTTTCCTCTGTTTCAGCCTCGTCAGCTGACCTCTCATCTGCATTGGCACGATTGTGAGGGGGGAGGCCGGCAGGGCTGAAGGTGTGGATGGGTCGGTCGTTGATAAGAATGGCGGTGGGGGGGGGGGGTGGTAGATCTCTGGAGGGCTGGTGGTTGGAGACGTGTGGGGAGTTGATGGCAGGAAGGGGGCCAGTGTGGGGGGAGTCAAACTGGGTGAAGAATGTGTTCAACTCATCAGGTAGACGAGGTTGTGATCCGAGCGTCCCAGTGGGGAGAGGGGGGCAGAGGTGTAGGTGTTTTTAACATTGGTATAAAAAAGGTCCAGGGTTTTATTGTCCCTTGTTGTACACGTGACGTACTGGGTGAGCGTGCGGAGGGTGGAACGAAGGGAGGCATGGTTGAGGGAGTTATGCAACATTAATGTAAAAAAGTTTGGAAATGTCTACATAAGATTATTGATAAAGGATCATGAAAGTATCAAATCTTGACAATTTTTTTGAATATATTATTACATGCAGTGGAAAATATTAGACATATAACATACCGTTTTGAACTGATGGCAATGAGGGTTTCTTTGTGCCACAAATTTTCTTTGTTAAAGTAGATGCATTTTCTTCAGAATGTGCTTCCTCCAAGTGTCCTTAAAAAACAGAGGGGAAAAATGTTGTGGTTGAAAGTGATTTATTTTCTAACATTCCTCACTACATGCAATGAAATTTTTAGAGTGATATCATACTCATGTCAACTGATGGCCGTGATTATTTCTTGCCAACAATTTTTTTGTTGAATTGGATGCATTTTCTTCAGAATTTGTTCGCGCTGAAATAACACAGACAGCAATTTTTATAGTTGAATAAAGTAATTTACATTGTTAGTGTTATACACTGCATGCAACCTAAGATCTTGCCTTCTTGACATGTGGTAGTACTCTGCACAGACTGGACATCTGCATCTGAGTAGCAATACTCCTCTTGAGCTGCAACATGTTTATAAATACTCATCCCTCAGGTTAGTGTCAGTCATTTCTTGGTGAATACTGAGTATACTCTCTAAGTTATCCATCTCATCTGTTGTTTGTGTACTGGTATGTGATGAACAGAGTATGTCCTGTGAAAACATTGGAAGAATTCATAAATATTAGGGAGGCTGGTATTTAACAGGTTCTTGCAATATATCTCACATTTATCTCCATGTATCACTGACTGACTGTTAAATAGGTGTTATTAATAGGTGGCAAATAGGTCCTAATAATTTATATATATATATATATATATATATATATATATATATATATATATATATATATATATATATATATATATATATATATATATATATATATATATATATACTGTATGCATTTAAATCAGAATGTGTAGTCATAAATATATTTTTCCACATGGTAATCCAAAGTATCTGATAATCTTATTTTTATGCATCCATAAAGATTTGTATTTAAAAAGTAATTTGACAAGCTACAAACAATTTGATAAGTTCCAATTTTTTCACACAATTTACAATTTTTGTGTTCTCTAATTACAGATATGAGTTAAAATTCTGCTGTGGGTCTATCCAAATGCCCTTATTGAGTAGGTACACTTTAGCCAAAACAGAAGTGCATCAGTGGTTACCATGATACGTTCTGCTCAAATAGTGCAGTCAGTAAGTAAGAAGATAGGAAAAGGAGCCTGAATACTTTGTGGCTAGTCTAGCCTAGGAACCTAGGTTCCTAGGCTTGACTGGTCTGACTAGTCTGCCAGTCTGTCGCAAGGCAACACAGAGACAAACAGGACCAACCATTCTCGCACACACTCACACCTAAAGAGAATTTAGAGGAGCCAATTAACCTAACTGTCATGTTTTTGGACTGTGGGAGGAAGCCGGAGTACCCGGAAAGAACCCACGCATGCACTGGGAGAACATGCAAACTCCATGCAGAAAGACCCAGGGTTGGATTTGAACCCAGAACCTTCTTGCTGCAAGGCAACAGTGCGAATCTCAGCACCACTGTGCAGCCCAGATTTTATACAAGATTATACAAAAATCCTTTATACAGACACAAATTCCTATCTATAAACACATAAAGATAAAATTCTCACATAGTTTGGTTCACAATGTGGAAAAACTGCAACTACATATTTAAATTTAGAAAGCACAAAATATGAACTTTGGTCCCTAAGAGTCATATTCAATAAACATGAGCAATTTATACATTACAGTCAAATCTCTGCCAATGATAAGTATTGTCATACAGTAAATAGACGTAATTGTACACACCACTACTTGGGACTTGAAAAAACTTACTGTATGTGTATCTTGTCCTTGGTTTTTTACTTCATGGTGTTGTTCTGTTTGTTCTCCTGGAACATTTTTCTGCTCTGACTGGATCTGGAATGAAAAACACACATTATCCATAGTATTGCAGCAAACAAGAAAAGCACAGCAAAACATTTTATATAAAATCATGCATGAATGCATCCTTACTATTTCACCAATGCATAATTCCTCTGGAATGTGACTCAGGTGTCAGTCATTTCTGGGTAAATACAGATAACACTCTGTGAGATGTCTGAGAGATCTTTTCTGGTAGTTGTGGACTGCTATGCGATGAATGGAGTTGGTCCTGTAAAAACATTGGTAGAAATCAAAGTACATACTATTTACCAAATACCATTTAGGCCCCTGACTGCTTTGTGTAATTATCAGTTGTATTTTCTGTGAAAAAATACCCTGTAAATATCAAGTCTGCTATATGTTATGTGACGTTACTTTAAAATGTGTTTATTTTTTATTTACATCCTAAGTAATTTCACCATGGTAACACATTGTGACAACAAAGTTTTCTTGATTCAGGATTCCTGACATGCTGTGTTTAAAGACATTTTTAATATCTACCATTTTAAATATTTTTTTTTTTAGTTCATTACAGGTTTCTACTTAGAACATTGATACCACATCTCTGTGTTGAAGGGGGTGGTCACAGTTCTGTAGCAGCACAGCCATTAATCACATTTGCATCAGAACAACAGGCCTGCAAACATGTTTGCACCTCACCCCTCCCCCTTCCCATTCCAGCATGCTTTCAGCTCGAAACAGAAAATAAGTATTGGCACAATGGAAGTATACCATTGTAAGTTTCTGTAAAACAAAAATTTACAAACTAGAGATAAAAACCCCTGGATGGAAAAAAAAACTTTTATGGTCTAATGTATATAATTAACAAATTGCAAAATTATGTTTCCTGACACTCCTAAAAAATTCAGGTGAAAACTAATTAAATAGGTCCTCTGGATGCATTTGTCTTTATTGAAATGTTTCATCTCTTTTCCAAGACACTTCTTAAGTCTGTGGGGCTATTGATAAACCCAGCCTTGTAAGCAGTGGCTTTGATTTCAACAAAGTTTCAACAAAAAAGAACCCATCCAGAGGACCTAATCCTTGTAATTTTACTCACAAATGAAGGTACACAAATACTGGAAATCCTATAAAGCATTAACTTACATTTTTCCACAGTGTTATCCAAAATGTCAGAGGATTTTATCTTTCTACATATATACAGACCTGTACTACCATGACAAACTATGTCTTTAGAACATTTTGGGCAAAACCTTACATGGCAATATATCACATACTGTAATACTAAGCTGGTGTACAAGGGCTGAATTGAAATGTTATACCTGTATAACACAGAAAACTCCAGAGAGTCTCATATACTAATTTAACAAACATACCTTTCTCCTTGTTGATGAATCTTTTGTAAAATGTGTCTTTATCCCTCCCAGAAGAAGTGAAATGCAAAGCTTCTGTTTCTGTCTCATTTTTCTCTGAAATATTTAGGAACAATCACATGGCAAGTGGTTAACTAGGGAGAGTTTGTAAAAGAAAACAAAGCGATGTATATATGATGAAAAAAATTAATTAGAAGTTAGTTAAAATGTGAACCTTACCTTGTTGTGGTTTGAAAGATGTAGATAAAAAGTTTCAAAAGTAACCTAGGTAAATTTGCCTACCTATTGGAAGGCAAGATGTATACGTAATAAGATTAAAATGGCTGCAAAAGGAGAAAAAACTCTCAATTGTGACTTTTGTCGCAACTGTTTCACAAGCCTCAAAAGAAGAAATTCGTCTTCTGCCCTGAATATATACCCACAATCCTGACAACTTGCCTGGACAAGGATTGGTTTTTAGAAATGTGATGTGGATGACCATGACTGGGAACCTGAAACAGAGGGCTCCAATTATGAGGAGTTGTAAGTTAATATCTAATATATTTGTAGTACATAACATTTCAATTTTTTTAATCGAATATCTCTAAAATTTCAAATCCTAAAAAAAAAACTAGAAAAACAGAAATTCCAAACCCATTATTACCAACTGTTAGTGAATCTGCTTGTCTGGATTGGTTTCTAAAAGCTTTAGTCTTGTAAATGTTTCTTCTTTGGGATGGATGTATGGATTGGAATGAAAACACCAGCACATTTCCCCTGTGTTTGGACGTAAACAGTTGTCTTTTAATTCAGGAATGGTCCTTCGGCACATCAACATTAACATGCCGATTAAAGTACCCTACTTAAAGGTTGCTATTGTTCAGCTGGAGTACTGTGGAGGTTGTGGTCACCTGTACCAGAGTGTGAATTGCTTAGAAACTGACTTGATTTTAGACTCTATGCATTGAAAGCTCAAGTGTTAAGCCTCTTCCAAACCTTTTGTTTGGAGTTTTAAACAGTTTGGTCTATATCGCAGTACTGACAAGCAAATCTAAACTTATATTCTTATTTTGTAGTGACCTTGAAAATGTGGCAAATTTTTGCTCATTAGCTCAACAGAAGTTTATCATTTCTGAAAGTTGCTTGAGAACCCTGTTTGCAATTTGTGTTGTGTTTAGGAGCCAGCATAGTGACAATGAAGCAGGTTAGGGGTACTGTTGGCTGTTAAAAGTGTCTGTAAGAACACAGAGGCAACTTGATGGTCGCGGCTGCCACCATGCTCAGTGGGTGTTACCCAAAAACTGCCATGAACCTTTTCTGGCATATAAATATCTCCATTTATAAGATGAAGACATATTTTAATCTGTAGCACAGCTATTTGATAACTGCCATCCAAAAACTTTGGAGCACCAAGCAACAGGCCTTGATAAAGGCATAAATCAAAGTATGGCAGCTACTCCTTAAAAGATATTAGGATAGGATAATATAATAATATGGTCATGACTTCAACAACACATCTAGCACACTTTGAGCATTGCCTGCCATGAAAAACAAGTTTAATTAAAATTGCCTATTTTCTAGACATCTACAAGAAGCTTGCTGTGGTGGCTAGGAAGCCAAAGAGTACTTTTATGATGCTGTGGGCTTGCTCTATTTTGGACCACCTGAAGAGTCTCCGCTTGATTCTGGAGATCAAGCTGTAGATTCAGGTTCAAACTGGTATGGTTAAACACCCATTCCTCCCACATAATCTTTTAGCATTTCTTTGTAATAGGGTGTGGGTATCATGACGTAATGGCGTACCGTGCACGTGACCTCAGCATCTCAAGAGCAACGCCCCTTGCCGCTTTGGTAGGACAAACAGGTAGAGAGCGCCCGTAGCCACCAGCCATTACACGCGCAACAGAAACAGCGATATGACCGACTTTGCAGCCGTTAAACTTTCGCAAGACGGTGTCCCAGGCGCACGGTTTACTGGTCGAACTGTCGAAGAACACACCAACCTTCAGCTCAAACGATAGCTTGAGTGTCGAGGGCTTAAAAAGACTGGAAAACGGGCCGAGTTGATCGAACGGTAAGTCGTTGTTTTTTTTTTCTGCTCTGCATTCATGGTGTCGTCTGCCGTTTTTTTCTGTTTGTAATCACCGTCCAGGAATCGGTATATGTTGCCAATAGGTAGCTACAAAACAACTGTTTACATCTCAGAATCTTTCCCTTAAGAAATTCCAGCTGTACCTCTCCAGCTGAAATGATGACAAAACAAACAATCATGGTCAATTTAGGGACCTAAACCAATATCGCGAGGCAGGATAGACACGCAGACATGACAAAAGTGTAACAAAGGATGGCTCATTTCGTCGTGAGCTGTTCGACGTATGATAAGATTTAAGCTTCAATAAAACACCAAAAAACTCTTACCTGTTCACTACTTGATGTTGCTGGAATTGGGTCAGGATGTTCTTCGGTTGGGCCCTTTCCTCCAACAAAATGCTTGCTACATATGTATGTCAATTTGGTAACTTTTTCCGGGTTGAACTGTTGTGTAGGCCGACCGCACCGGTGTACCCAGCGCACACATTTCTCCTTGGCAGTCTTGAATTTCGGGAAATTAATGGAGAAAACATCCTTCATATGCGGCCGATCAGCGTACCTCGAGTCGCTGTTGCACGTTCCATAGCAACAATGTTTAAAAACCGTGGTCTTAGACTTGGAAAAAGCAGTCGTTTTACCGAGTAAAACCAAGGGTAATGCACAGCTCTTTTACAGCGAAACAGCAGAGGACACATCAAGCTTGCCCTACCGCTTACCACGTGATATGACGTCTCGTGATGTCACGTTCTAAAAATAGCATTACTTTGCGTGGCCGCCATGTTGATTGCCTCCTTTACCGCTACTCAGACTACTGGCTTGCCTACCGCGTACTGTACTCCCTTTGCTGTATTGGGGGCTGTAACAGCGCAACACATGATCGCCATGGGAAAAACATAGAAAATGGGTTAACTTTCCACCGCTTTCCTGCCTGGAGGCGCAACCACGGAGTCGTCAGCTCGCTTGGATCGTGGCTTTAAGACGACCGAACATAACTTTCCACAGTATCCCAATGTCAATGAGAGTGTGTTCCCTGCATTTTCATTCTGGTAAGTTAAAGATGCACGGTTTTATTTTATAGCCTACATTGTTTCTTTCCTTCAACCGCGACACCACATACATGCACATAAATACTAAAACGGCAGCGGGAAAAGGCTCAAATATATGAGAAACCCGGAGGGTTTAGGGAGGGTTGGCAGTTAACGTTACTAACTACACCTTTGAAACACATTGCAGCTAGTTAAAAGTACATTACATGCGTGAGTGGTTGTTAGCACTCACGGTTAGCAGTTACTAAACTAGCAGGTGCCAGAGCCTGTCAGAACACAGCTTACCTTTGTACGATTTACTGTGTTCCCACTGTTTGCTGGCTTTATGATCTGCAGCTCCTGAACCCATCCATTCGTGAACTGCACATGAGACTCCAAGGACTTGTAGCCTCATAGGCGCTCACACCACAAACAAGGTCAACATACCAGTCCCTGGCTTCTCTATTTAATGTGTCCCAGTAAATTCCAGATCCTTTTCAGGATTTAAACATCTTTTTGTATCTATTCTTTCTCAACTCTACTTCTACGTCTCTTCGTTCAACGTTGTCAGAGTTATGTTAACGTTCGCGTAGCCATCAACATGGCCGCCACGTCAATGCAATGCGGAACCCAAGCCCTATAGATATGAGAAGTGCTGTCATTCACTGCTTGACTGCTACTCTTGCTAGGGGTGGAGCAGCTGATATAATTATCTCCACCCACAGAAAGATGCACTATTTAACTTTTTGACAAAAATTTAAAAAAGAGGCAATCTTGTTTCAGGCTTTGGAAATCAATCCCAATAATGTTCATTTTATGCTCTTCCTGGTAGCTCAATATTTTCAAATTTGATTTAAATTCTTCCTTAAGAGAAAACATGTTTCATTATATACCGGTGAACAATATTTCTGTACTGCAAATTGATGAAAAAATACATTGTAAAAGTGATTTTTTTATATTAATGAAATACTATACAATGAATCGTGTGGCTGACCATTTTATTCAAAATATTTATTTAGTACAAAATACTTTTGGCTCGGGGTTATGTTTTTCGCTGTAAAAAATAACAGGTCATATAGAATAGTTATATGAATTTAGGATTTTGGCTGGATTGTGGCATGTGACTGTCGCTGTAGACCATTTAAATGGGGACTTATATCATTATGTGCCAGCCAACAGTGGACTCCAGTCATTTAATGCCATACAAGAGGAGACTGTCTATTCTGTAGGCCTAAAGGAAATTTTAATGACAGCTTGACAGTACAGTAATGCCTCATATATTTATTTGGGTAGCACTTTATTTGAACCTTAATACTAGTAATAGAATATACTACAGCTGTGTGTGAAGAGAGTGCTTTATTGAATGAAATTTCTTATGTTATTGTCTTCACTTTTTTCATTCATGCTATAGTTTGAATGGCAAATCAACTTCTTACTGAAAGGATACCTACTTAACTATTTCCTGAAATTACTATATCAATAAATTACTTTAAAATCAGTACCTTAAACATGTCCAAATACCCTCAAGAAAGTATTATGGCTATGTGGTTAAAAAATAGTAAAGAGGATCTATTCAAAATGTTTACATCACCATTCCACACATACAAATGGCCAATGAAAGCTGGGACTTTACATTTTACTGCCAAAAAAACGTTTTGTATAATAATTATAAGTATTATTGGCTGGATTTGTGCATGTGACTGTCGCTGTAGACCATTTAAAAGGGGACTTATATCATTATGTGCCAGCCAACAGTGGACTCCTGTCATTTAATACCATACAAGAGGAAACTGTCTATTCTGTAGGCCTAAATAAAATTTTAATGACAGCTTGACAGTACATTAATGCCT
Source organism: Fundulus heteroclitus (assembly GCF_011125445.2). Classification (NCBI taxonomy): domain Eukaryota; kingdom Metazoa; phylum Chordata; class Actinopteri; order Cyprinodontiformes; family Fundulidae; genus Fundulus; species Fundulus heteroclitus. The sequence goes on along the minus strand of NW_023397422.1, from coordinate 4,608 downwards.
CATATAATTATTTGGGTAGCACTTTATTTGAACCTTAATACTAGTAACAGAATATACTACACTTGAGCCTATACATTTATTATAGACATATATTATCAAGTTGTGTGTGAAGAGTGTGCTTTATTGAATGACATTTCTTATGTTATTGTTTTCACTTTTTTCATTCATGCTATAGTTTGAATGACAAATAAACTTCTTACTGAAAGGATAACTACTTAACTATTTTCTGAAATTACTATATCAATAAATCACTTTAAAATCAGTACCTTAAACATGTCCAAATACTCTCAAGAAAGTGTTATGGCAATGTGGTTAAAAATAGTAAAGATGATCTATTCAAAATGTTTACATCATCATTCCACACATACAAATGGCAAATGAAAGCTGGGACTTTATATTTTACTGCCAAAAAACAGGTTTGCGTAATAATTATAAATATTATTGGCTGGATTTTTGCATGTGACTGTCGCTGTAGACCATTTAAAAGGGGACTTATATCATTATGTGCCAACCAACAGTGGACTCCTGTCATTTACTGCCATACAAGAGGAGACTGTCTAAACTCTAGGCCTAAAGGACATTTTAAAGACAGCTTGACAGTACATTAATGCCTCATATATTTATTTGGGTGGCACTTTATTTGAACCTTAATACTAGTAACAGAATATACTACACTTGAGCCTATACATTATTATAGACATATATTATGAAGTTGTGTGTGAAGAGAGTGCTTTATTGAATGACATTTCTTATGTTATTGTTTTCACTTTTTTCATTCATGCTATAGTTTGAATGACAAATAAACTTCTTACTGAAAGGATAACTACTTAACTATTTTCTGAAATTACTATATCAACAAATCACTTTAAAATCAGTAACTTAAACATGTCCAAATACCCTCAAGAAAGTGTTATGGCAATGTGGTTAAAAATAGTAAAGAGGATCTATTCAAAATGTTTACATCAGCATTCCACACATACAAATGGCAAATGAAAGCTGGGACTTTATATTTTACTGCCAAAAAACGGGTTTGCATAATAATTATAAATATTATTGGCTGGATTGTGGCATGTGACTGTCGCTGTAGACCATTTAAAAGGGGACTTATATCATTATGTGCCAACCAACAGTGGACTCCTGTCATTTACTGCCATACAAGAGGAGACTGTCTAAACTCTAGGCCTAAAGGACATTTTAAAGACAGCTTGACAGTACATTAATGCCTCATATATTTATTTGGGTGGCACTTTATTTGAACCTTAATACTAGTAACAGAATATACTACACTTGAGCCTATACATTATTATAGACATATATTATGAAGTTGTGTGTGAAGAGAGTGCTTTATTGAATGACATTTCTTATGTTATTGTTTTCACTTTTTTCATTCATGCTATAGTTTGAATGACAAATAAACTTCTTACTGAAAGGATAACTACTTAACTATTTTCTGAAATTACTATATCAACAAATCACTTTAAAATCAGTAACTTAAACATGTCCAAATACCCTCAAGAAAGTGTTATGGCAATGTGGTTAAAAATAGTAAAGAGGATCTATTCAAAATGTTTACATCAGCATTCCACACATACAAATGGCAAATGAAAGCTGGGACTTTATATTTTACTGCCAAAAAACGGGTTTGCATAATAATTATAAATATTATTGGCTGGATTGTGGCATGTGACTGTCGCTGTAGACCATTTAAAAGGGGACTTATATCATTATGTGCCAACCAACAGTGGACTCCTGTCATTTACTGCCATACAAGAGGAGACTGTCTAAACTCTAGGCCTAAAGGACATTTTAAAGACAGCTTGACAGTACATTAATGCCTCATATATTTATTTGGTTGGCACTTTATTTGAACCTTAATACTAGTAACAGAATATACTACACTTGAGCCTATACATTATTATAGACATATTTGATCAAGTTGTGTGTGAAGAGAGTGCTTTATTGAATGACATTTCTTATGTTATTGTTTTCACTTTTTTCATTCATGCTATAGGTTAAATGACAAATAAACTTCTTACTGAAAGGATAACTACTTAACTATTTTCTGAAATTACTATATCAACAAATCACTTTAAAATCAGTAACTTAAACGTGTCCAAATACCCTCAAGAAAGTGTTATGGCAATGTGGTTAAAAATAGTAAAGAGGATCTATTCAAAATGTTTACATCAGCATTCCACACATACAAATGGCAAATGAAAGCTGGGACTTTATATTTTACTGCAAAAAAACGGGTTTGTGTAATAATTATAAGTATTATTGGCTGGATTTTGACATGCGACTGTCGCTGTAGACCATTTAAAAGGGGACTTATATCATTATGTGCCAACCAACAGTGGACTCCTGTCATTTAATGCCATACAAGAGGAGACTGTCTAAACTCTAGGCCTAAAGAAAATTTTAAAGACAGCTTGACAGTATATTAATGCATCATATATTTATTTGGGTAGCACTTTATTTGAACCTTAATACTAGTAACAGAATATACTACAGCTGAGCCTTTGAAGTTATTACAGACATATATTGACAACTTGTGTTATAACAGAGTGCTTTATTGAGATATTTTAAAACAATAAGTTATTGTATTCACCTTTTTCCTCCATGCTATAGTTTGAATGATACATTATATTTATGAGACAAAAAGATAACTATTTTCTGACCTGATTACATCCATGAATTACTTTAAAATTAGTACCCTAAATATGTCCAAATAGCCTTAAGAAAGTATTATAGTCCTTGCTTAAAATTAAAATAAGCACACTGGTTTTATAAAATGTTATATATTTGAAAGACATTATTTTGTTGGTAATACTGCAGCCCTTGATATCAATGCCAAACTACTTCTGAATTACAGTTTAAGCTTTATTTATTTGAAGTGATAGTGGTTATTTATAAAATGCTTGGATCACAGAGAAAGGTAATCATTCAATAGAAGAAACTGGTGCACAGACAGATCCACTGCATTACAACAGAGGCCCCCTCTTGGATAAGTAGATGTCGTTTAAGAATCTAAGTCCCCTCTTTGCAATTTCTCTAAAAAGTAAAAAAAATAAATTTGAAGGTAATATAGTGTGAAAAGATCTTACTAGAAAATTTTGTATGATATTTATTTTACAATTAAATAACTAGAAACACATGTCCCCACTTGACAGTTTACACCGACGGTGCACTGTTTGCTAGATAGACGTGTATGTGTGTGTGTGTGTGTGTGTGTGTGTGTGTGTGTGTGTGTGTGTGTGACCTGGTGATCAATGGGCCGTACGGGAACCCAGAGCTTTTTGGGCCTAATGCTTCTGACCATAATTTGTTAATTTAATGGTTCGGACTTAAAGGTTCTGGTCCATTCCAAAAATCATGAAGGCCTGAGTTTCTACATACTCTCCTCGTTAGTTTCAATGTTAACTAAAACAAGAACCGGCTGCACCAGTTAAAGATTATACAGACAGGCTAAAGCATAAAGGTGCATCCTGACTAGACATGCACTCGTTCCACCAGCCCACATCTTGGTGGATTTTAGCTTGATCAGCAGAAAATGGTGAGCAGCCAATCAGAAACTCCAAAGCAGAAAACTTTACAGCCTTTTGGTGTCACAGATGTTTAACTGAATTAAGAGGAAGCAGAAAAGGTGTAAGAAGGCAAGTAAAGAGAAAAGGTATTTTCTAGGCAGGTAATAGGGAGGCATTTTAAGATTTCAGCTCTGTTATAGAAAATGCTGGGTTAGAAAATGATGGCAGAAATCTGAGGGTAGAGTCTGTCCTGTCTGATGGATGTAACTACAGTACAAACTAAACTGATCAGGATCCCCAGGGATGTGATCACTTATGTTAGCTCCCCAGGGATCCTGCAATCTGGCCCTTTATATAATATATATCATCCCTAGATCCTCGGGTTTGTCTCTTGTTTACTTTTCTGTTCAGCATTTATGTTAATTATAGATTCTGGTAGTTGTTAGATTCAGATTCTGTGTGTTTTTTTAGTAGTCCTGTTAGATCCCTATTTTAAGCTTTAGTTTAGTTTCTGTTCTGTCATTTAAACTATTAGTGTGTTCTTGTAAAGACTAATTTAGTTAGCTTTTTGGCCTTTGGTATTTTTGTAGTTCTGTTATCTGTTCCTTTCCTAGTTTAGTTAGATTCTTTCCCCATGTCCAGAGGTGTTAAAAGTATTCACATTTACTACTAAAGTAGAAATATAGATACCTGGGTTTAAAATACTTCTGCAGAGGTAGAAGTATCAACTCAAACTTTTCACTCAAGGAAAAGTATAAAAGTACCAGTTTCAAAAGTAAGTATTAAAGTAATTTAAGCTAAAAAATGCCATTAAGGACAAAAGCTTAGACCTCCCACACCACAGAGGTCTATAATGCAACTATCACTAATAGTATATTATGATGTTAATGTTGACTCACATATATGTCCACTGACAATGAACTATTTAGCACAATGCAAAATATTGAAGGACCATATAGGTACAATGCTAAGCATCAACATGGGTTTCATGGAGCAGAAGAACTGATGACTGGTTGCCTATAACTATTGGTGCAAAAAGTCAAACTTTATGATTAACGTCTTATTTGTCATTATTAGAACATAA
>NW_023397421.1:0-32785 GCF_011125445.2 Fundulus heteroclitus | reverse complement strand
AAAAAAAAAAGTTAATTGTACGACTTGAGTAACGTGCAGTAACGGGGTGTCGGCATGATAACGGCGTTATAGTGACAGTCAAGTAATTAGTTAGTTTACTCGTTACTGAAAAACGTAACGCGTTAGTAACGCCGTTATATTTCAACGCCGTTATTCCCATCACTGACAATAAGTAAGAATTGTACTGTACAATTAAGCAAAAACATTTGCATTTGTCACTCGGGATGGAAGTAACTTTCCTTATAAATAATCAGTCCTCTCCCTGAACAATGTCTTAGTCAAGTTTTTCCTCTTTCAAAATTAGAGGTACAATCTGGAACTTCTTCGTGCATTGTGTAGCCCGTGTTTACTTCCTGGTTCCTGAGCCAATTATGAACATAAACATGTAAGTGCAGGAGGACACACATGTAGCTGCTACTATCACCATCTGTTTTTAAGAATCCAGGATTTCATCTTTGAAAGAAGAGAAGAACAGCAGAAGTGCCTTGACCTTTGTAACTTGTTTATGTTTGCTTTTATTTTCACTTGATACCGTGATTGTCTAAAACCAACCTTTGGTAGGCACTAGGTGTCCCTTCGCCCAGTCATCTCGGAGAGTTCAGCTGAATGTCCCTCCTTTTCCCTGAATGGAAAGAGAGCAAGCTCAGATTCATAATGTGCAGAGCGGGAGCAAGGTCAGATTCATAATGTGCAGAATGGAGGGTGCCGCACATTATAAATATGACTGGTTAGGTTACAATTCAATTTTATTTATATAGCGCCAATTCACAACATATGTCATCTATAGGCACTTTACAAAGTCAAATTCAATCAAATCATACAGATTTGTCAAAAAGTCTCTACTATCTAAGTAAACGCAGTAGATTGCATCAAGTCTTGAGTAGCATTCACTCCTCGTGAAAGGTTGGTAGAGCCACAGTAGACAGTCGTCTGCAGTGTCAATGGCTTTGCAGCAATATCTCATACTGAGCATGCATGAAGCGGCAGTGGAGAGGAAAACTCCCCTTTAACAGGCAGGAAAACCTCCAGCCGAACCAGGCTCACTGTGAATGGCCATCTGCCTCAACCAACTGAGGTTTGGGGAGGCAATTTAATTAAAAATTTTATTTATATAACCCCAATTCAGACAGAGCAGAGAGACGAAAAGCAAAGATCACACATTGATCCAGGAATCCTTTTATGTTATATGGTAATAGCAGGTGATCTGTCTTCCCTGATGATGTCACAGCTAACAGAACACCAGACCATGTGTACTACTATGAAGAAAAAAATGACAGAGACCAAAAAGTTAAAAGTTGAAATAACAACAAACAATGCAAATTGGAGAACAGTAGGAGAACTCAGCAGAGTGAGAAAAATAGACCATGATATGGTGGCCGACAGGTGCAAACGCCCTGCAACTTCAGAAAACACGTGCAAATAGGCAAAAGACGAGCAAATTAAGAAACCAACTTCATCAATTTGACAACACCTGTGCGGCATTCAGCAAACGCGCTGCATATACATAAACGCGATGCAAAAAGAAAACCAACTTCATCAATTTGACAACACCTGTGCGGCATTCAGCAAACGCGCTGCATTCAGCAAACGCGCTGCATACACATAAACGCGATGCAAAAAGAAAACCAACTTCATCAATTTGACAACACCTGTGCGGCATTCAGCAAACGCTGCATATACATAAACGCGATTCAAAAAGAAAACAAACTTCATCAATTTGACAACACCTGTGCGGCATTCAGCAAACGCGCTGCATAATCACACAACACAACCAAATACAAAACGCGCTGCATAAATAATCCACAACGGAAGTGCTCCAGGCCTTTAGGGGGAGCACTAAGTGTTAAAATGAATACTAACCTTGTCCGTTTCTTAATTCACGAGAGCGCGAGTCCGTACTCGGGTTCTCGTCAAGCCCGGTCTGGGCAAGAACACAGGAAGATCAGACTTGACGAGAACGCAAGCACGCAGCACGTATTGTGTATTGGAACAGAAGTATACTCGTGTACTCGTGACGTCATCACACCCACAGCTCTTGAGCATTTCTTTAACATTCAAAACTATTTATACACTACACCATCATATCTTATTGAAAACGTTTTTTTTTATTAATTTCTAAAAAGTCTAAAAAATATCTAAAATTGCAGAACTGTGGGTATAAAACCAGCAATAGCGGGAATTTATTTGTTTGGAGTTGTAATTGTTGTAGTTGTAGAGGCGATTTAATTTTTTTTTTTTTAAATCAGCACTTTGTAGAAACAAAATTAGCTATACGAGCAATATTGCTGTTGCTTCGGTCATTGGTCAGCTTTACCAGCAGGCTGAAGAGGAGGTGGCGCAATTAAGGAGGCAAATCCGAGCAAGGAGAAGATTGATGCGCAGAGGCTCAGAAGGCAGGCTTTGCTCACCCATCTATTGCCAACTGGTAGACATTTTAAGATTGACAGCCTATTTCCTACTTTTATCTTTAAAAAACATTGAGGATGGTATTAAAATTGTGATCAGGTAGAAAATTGTGACTGTTTTTCTATAAATAATTAAAATGAAGACTCAATTTTAACATTAGAAGCAGTATGACAGTAGAGTTAAGCTACTTTATTGCACCTACTGACCTTCACCGCATTGATCATTAAGAAAGGGAAAAAAAAACATATTTTTTTTGTCTGCCCACCTTTACAGTGATTAATCTATAATTATGTGCAGTTAGTTCAGCCCATTTTTTCAGTGAAATGGTAAAAATCCCAGAGAAGAGAAGCCATTTGCTACATTTACTATACATTTTACCTTTTCTTTCTTGAGAACTATAATAATCTGCATGTTAAGCAGGTATAGTTTTATGCTGTGAAAAGGTGACAACTGAAAAAAACAATTATGGTAACATTTGGCATTTTTTATTTACAGGAAGAAACACAAACAAAATATGTGAGGATAAACACCTCTGTGCCAATCCTCCAAATATTTTTCAATGAAGGGGACCTGAAACCAGCCTTCTAGCTAAAACAGGGCCACCATCGTCCTCCTCCTTCAGCTGCTGCCCATCCATGAAGGCCCATGGATGGCCACAGGAGATAGAGGTGCTGGTGACCCTCTGCTGGCTGGCCTGCGGTGCATCCTATAGGGAAACAGCTTGCCAGTAGATCTCTTACCTTCTTGTCCTTAAATAGAGCCAACAATGACACACCAATTGATACATAGATTATATTAATTGGACAGAAGATTAAGACATATCAGCATATTACCTAAATTACAAGTTAATTTTATATTTGGTACAGGTCAAGGGGAGGCACGTAACAACAGACACCACACCAAGGTGAGAAAATCGTTGAGCGCGCCTTTGGTGATCTGAAGACACGGTGGCGTTCCATCTTCTTAAGGGCGCTGGAGGTCCGCCTGACGTTTTCCCCAAAAGTAATCGCCGCTTGCTGCATCCTCCACAGTATTTGTATAGAGGCAGGGGACCAGCTTGACTTGTAGGATGAGGAGGTCGACCCAGAAGAGGATGACCATCCGGCGGCTGAAGACAGGGAGCGGCTCCAGCTGGCTGCATGTTTAAGTTGACATAACTACACCTGACCTAACGTAGATCAGTTGGAGGCATGTATGCATGCTGCTTCATTTCATTTTTTCACTACCTGTAAAAATACATTAAATAATCAGTAAATTAATTTCCATTCCCACTATTTTTAATTGTAAGTTTATAGGCGTTGTCTAAGATCTTAATGAGTTATTTCTTTGTTTTAAACCATGTTAGTAACTGTTAATTTGTTGAATATATTACACCTTCATTCTGTTCCAAAGATAAAACATTTGTATAAAATAAATGTCTGTTATTTTCATATACTATTATTACTATTGTTTTATTTCCCTCTTTCTCCTCTCAATTATTCGTGTCCTTACTCAGAAGAAACTCAGATAGGAAAAACATTTGTAGATTTTATTTATTTATTAATTTATATGCTGCTGTCGTCCTTGGGATACATTTACAATTTATTCCAACAAGTATTGAGTTAATAAAGCAACACGCGTCAGTCAGATAAATACAAAACAAATAAATCATAACCAGCGGTACTACGCACACTACTTGGCCGACAGAAGTGTATTAAAAACAGACTAACATCAGCCCTGGCTGTGGGTTGCCCTCGGAGGTCTGCGGGTCACTGTTCCGCTCAACGTCGGACGTTTTATAAAAATTATGCACTAACTCTGTAAACGGGCCACATAGGGAAGCTTAAAAGTATAATGTTCTCGCCTCAAACGATCTTAAAACGTACTTTAAATAACAACAGCAACAGAAAAGGGAATTTTTAACTTACCGCTGTGAGCTCTGTTTGCGCTGTCTCGAATCAAGCTGCGGCCGCGGTGCATTCTGGGCAAGCGGTCAGTCTGAAGAACGCACAAGTTCAGTGGGGTCTAAAATCAGCTGTTCCACTTAGTGTTCCCCCTAGAGGCCTGGAGCACTTCCGTTGTGGATTATTTATGCAGCGCGTTTGCTGAACGCCGCACTGTTGTCAAGTTGATGAAGTTGGTTTTCTTTTTGAATCGTGTTTATAGATATGCAGCGCATTTGCTGAATGCCGCTGTTGTGCAATTATACACTGTTAAAGTTATTTAATGTTTCATAAATAACCCTCTGTCTGTTAAGTATTGTCTGGAAATGATCCGCTCTTAAACTGATATCAAGACAACGGTTGAAAGGGATGAACTCGAGCACTAGCGATCTTTTAACAGCAAAACCTGCACACACATAGAATAAAGGAGTGACACTTCTTTTCAAGTTCAAGAATTTAATAACAGAAATAAAATGAACATCCAGAGAACATCACTATGTAATGCTGTTTACCTGAATTAACACAATATTTCGATTAATAAATCCTCTCTACTAGGCTAGTGAAACTTAACTAAACTACCAAGCAAAATGAAGATAAAAAGAAGCTAAGCTAAGGAACTATTTACATGCAAAACAAACAAAAGACAATCAAAAGTGGTTGATCATAATCAGAATACTTCAGTGAATCCTGGTTCACTGCAGATCTGATTAACAAAAACATGGAATGGAGTTAAAAACATCTGCCATGTCTTTCAATCCATTCACAATGCAAAGCCCAAGTCAAACAAAACATTATTTGTTGAAATAATATTCTGAGGACTGTTTGTCCGGTAAAATCATTTAATTCAGAATCGCTTGCCTTTGTTTATGCGATTTTACCTCCAGCCGCTAGGGGTCGCTACAGCGATCGTCGCTAACCTGGTTAAAATATAGTTATCAAAATTGTCTTGAAAACCGGCATTAATATACCATATTGACTCGGGAATAAGGCTCATAACACCATCGGAGGATGGCGGCGCAGAACAGTTATGCTTTATGCTTTAAAACCAGCTACTTTTGAAATGTCCGAGACCGGATGTTAGCAAGGCTAATATCCTGTTAGCTAGCGGACGCTCGGCGTTAACAAATGAAAGCTTTTGCTTTAATTTTAGTCATATTGAGTGGCTGGATAACATAAACATTAATGTCCCATCAATGTATGAAACCCTTGTGGAGGTAACCTTTCTGGTAAAACCTTAAACGCACTCAACAGTGACATGGTATCAAATGCTAGCAATGCTATATTGTTAGCCTTTTGTTCAACACGCCAGGTGTACAACGGTTTACAAATCGTTTCCCAATAAACCTTTTTACTTCACCCTCAGCCCGCTGCCCAAACCTGTCCTTATCAGTTCTGTTCAGTTTGGCCATTCACGGAAGGGGCATTGAAGGAGGAAGTTGTTGGTTTCTTCTTGGCAGGCTAGCGTTAGCCTTGCAGCAACATGTGGCTAACGGCGTGGTCTGGATAGCTTGGAGGCCACGTTCTTTGACCGGGATGCAGTCCGATGAGCAGGGGTTTTCCTTTAGAATTCAGCCTTCAGCTCCCTGGGTGTTCACTTCCCTGTACAGGCTGAGGACAAATACACAGAGTTGTTTCACATGCAGGGATCTTTGCTCCTGCATCTGATTGTGGGTTAAGACAGCAACTTAGCTCTGTATTTGGCCGGACATGTTCGTCCGGATTCAGTCAGGTCCTCTGCTGAAGCAGGCAGCCGGGTCTAGCAGACCCTGGATCAAGCGTGGCTGCTCCGGGAATCTCCCTCAGCTGCTGGCTGGTGTGTCGGTGAGGCCTGACCAGGCCTCATGGTCCAGGCCTTCTTTCAGGCCTGTGTATGGCTCCTGCAGGGCCCTCTGTCACATGGCTGCGAAGAAAGGAGCCCCCCTCCTTGGGAGCTGGTCATCTCTTGAGGAGCATGTGGAGAAGTCGAGAGCAGAGAGACGGAGAGAGGCGAAAGAGAGGGGCTGTGGCTTTTGTCTGTAAGGAGGTGGTCACAGCTGACCTCCTGCCGAGAAGAAGGGCCCTCAGTAGGAGAGAGAGAAGAATAGAGGCCGTCCTTCCGGTCATGTCTGCAGCAGGACAGAATTCTTTTTGTCACCTCTTCCTTATTGTTCAGGATCCAATCTGAGATCACTATCATGGCATAACACCATAGGTGTTGTCAAATTGATGAAGTTGGTTTTCTTTTTTAATTGCGTTTATGTATATGCAGCGCGTTTGCTGAATGCCGCAAAGGTGTTGTCAAATTGATGAAGTTGGTTTCTTAATTTGCTCGTCTTTTGCCTATTTGCACGTGTTTTCTGAAGTTGCAGGGCGTTTGCACCTGTCGGCCACCGTACCATGATGTCCTCCAGTAGCCTAAGCCTATAGCAGCATAACTATAGAGATAGCTCAGGGTAACCTAAACCAATCGACCTATAAGCTTTGTCAAAAAGGAAAGCCTAGTCTTAAAAGTAGAAAGGGTGTCTGCCTCATGGACCAAAACTGGGAGTTGGTTCCACAGGAGAGGAGCCTGATAGCTAAAGGATCTGCCTCCCATTCTACTTTTAGAGACTCTAGGAACCACCAGCAGACCTGCAGCCTGAGAGCGAAGTGCTCTGTTAGGAACATACGGGGTAATCAGAGCTCTGATATATGATGGAGCTTGATTATTAAGGGCTTTATATGTTAAACGAAGAATTCTAAATTCTATTCTTGATTTAACAGGAAGGCAATGAAGGGAATCTAAAATTGAAGAAATATGATCCTTCTTGTTGTATTTTCATCAGAACTCTTGCTGGAGCATTTTGGATCAGTTGAAGACTTTGAACTGCATTTTGTGGACTTCCTGATCGTAAAGAATTACAATAGTCCAGCCTTGAGGTAACAAATGCATCGACTAGTTTTTCAGCATCACCCCTGGACAGAATGTTTCTAATTTTGGCGATATTCCTGAGGTGAAAAAAGGAAACTCTGGAAACCTGTTTAATATGGGATTTAAATGACATGTCTTGGTCGAAAATAACACCAAGGTTTTTTTACTTTATTACCAGAGGCCAAATTAATGCCATCCAGATTAAGGGATTGATTAGGAAGTTTATTTTTTGAGGACTCTGGTCCAAAGATTACAACTTCTGTCTTGTCAGAATTTAAGTGCAGGAAATTTAAAGTCATTCAGCTTTTGATGTCATCAAGACATGTCTGCAGTCGAAGTAACTGATTGGATTCGTCAGGATTTATGGATAAATATAGCTGAGTGTAATCAGCATAACAGTGGAAATTAATCCCATGCTGTCTGATAATTTTGCCGATCAGAAGCATATATATATAGTAAAGAGAATTGGTCCAAGGACTGAACCCTGTGGTACTCCACAGGTGACCCTGGAGTTTGAGGAAGATTTATTATTAACATGAACAAACTGGAATCTGTCCGACAGATAAGATTTAAACCAGCCTAATGCTTTCCCCTTAATCCCTACAGTATGCTCAAGTCTTTGTGGGAGAATAGTCTGATCAACTGTGTTAAATGCAGCACTGAGATCTAACAGGACAAGTATAGACACAAGTCCATTATCTGAGGCCATGAGAATATCATTGGTGACCTTCACCAGAGCTGTTTCAGTGCTGTGATGAGCTCTGAAGCCTGACTGAAACTCCTCATGTAGGCAATTACTTTGTAGATGTTCACAAAGTTGATTAGCAACTACTTTCTCAAGAATTTTAGATAAGAAAAGATTAGTTATAGGTCTGTAATTTACTAACTCATCTTGATCAAGAGATGGTTTCTTAAGTAAAGGTTAACAGCTATTTTAAAAGCCTGTGGTACATATCCATTTACCAAGGATAGATTAATCATGTCTATGATAGGGCCACTGATCAGAGGGAATATCTCTTTAAACAACTTGGTTAGGATCGGGTCTAACATACAGGTAGAAGGTTTAGATGAAGCTAAAATTTTAGATAGCTCAGAAAGCTCTACTGCTTCTAAACAGTTCAGACACTGCGAAGGTTCTAAAGATTCCTCCAACGCTGCCTCCCTTACTGAGGACGAGGTAATCAAGTTTGGGAGGATGCCAATTATTTTATTTTTAATGGAATCAATTTTATTTATGAAGAATCCCATAAAATCATTACTGCTAAGAGCTAAGGGAATGGATGGATCAACGGAGCTATGACTCTGTGTAAGTTTGGCAACTGTACTAAAGAGAAATCTAGGATTATTTTTGTTCTCCTCAATTAATGATGAAAATATGCTGCTCTAACTTTGTGAAGGGTCTAATTATACAACAATTGACTGTCCCTCCAGATTAGGTAGGATTCCTCTTGGTGTGTAGAGCGCCATTTTCTCTCCAATTTCCTAACATTGTGCTTCAAGGAACGCAGCTGTGAATTAAACCAGGGAGCCAGCTTTCTGTGAGTAATCTCCTTCTTTTACAAGGGAGCTACATTGTCTAATGCAGAACGCAATGACGAAGTCACACCGTTAACAAAGACATCTATTTGTGAATGGGAAGAAAACAACATTGCTGCTATCTGCAGGGTATTTTTGCAATATTGACGATATTAAGAGGGGGACAGACTCTTTAAAGTTTGATGCAGCATTGTCCGATAAAGATCTACTATAATGGAACCCTCTATTGGGGGTGGAGAACTCAGTTAGATTAAACTCAAATGTTATTAAAATGATCAGATAGGACAGGGTTGTGAGGAAATACTGTAAATTCTTCACAATCAATGCCAATTGTCAGCACAAGGTCTTAAGTATGGAGCCAAGAGTGCATCGGTTTATGCACATATTGAGCAAAACCAATTGAATCTAGGATAGTTTTAAAGGCTACGCTAAGGTTATCACATTCTGTGTCAACATGAATGTTGAAACCCCCCACTATAATAACCTTGTCAGTGTTTATCACCAAATCAGATAAGAAGTCTGACAACTGATCCAAAAACTGAGAGTAAGGGCCCGGTGGACGATACAAAACAACAAACAGAAGAGGTTTTATTGCTTTGCAATTTGGATGAGGGAAACTGAGGGTTAAATGTTCAAAAAAACTGTAGTTATTAATTGGCCTGGGACTAATTAATAAATCAGACTGAAAGATGGTTTCCTCTCCTCCTCCTCTTCCCACAGATCTGGGAATGTGGAAATTTGAATAATTGGAGGGAGTTGACTCATTTATACTAACGTAGTCCTCTTGTAGTCAGGTTTCTGTGAGACAAAATAAATAAATCTGTTTATCAGAAATCAATTCATTAACTAACAAAGTCTTTGGAGGGAGAGACCTTATTTTTTATTTTTTTTCCCCAGTGTCCTGTCTAGCAATATGGCAATAGGAATTGATGTCTCAATGCCAGATAGAGCTCGACAGATTTTGCTTTTACAAGTGGAGCAAACGGCTTTCGCCATAGTGCTCCACTTGATTTATGCTTGTAAATAGCTTTATTATGATTCCTGCAAGGAGAATTTCAAATTATATGGACATGACAATGGGAGAGTAAAGGAAGAACAAAAAGTGAAAGAAAAGAAAAAAAAGAGTAGAGGTGAAAGAAAGAGGATATAACAGGGAGAGAATGATAAAACCTTCTTTGTCTGCTCCATCACCTGGAAAGAGACACAAAAAGAACAGCACAACCAACAGACATAAAGCAACAGATACACTCAAATAACACCTAGATGCCATTGCTAAATCATATATATTATTATGTAAGCTGACATGTGTAATGTGATATTTGAAAAAAGAAAGTGAAAGAACATAAATAAATAAATAAATAAATAAATTATAAGATTACTGTATATAAGTGAACACTTAATACCTGGGACCCAGCACCTGTGGGAGATGTGAAAGTGCACTAGTTTAGGTGAAGATTATCCAGAAATAGCTTGATAGTGATTGTGGAGAACCGAAGACCCACCTTCCCCGAGCACAGAGGCAGGCGTCAGGGGACCCGTAACCCCGGACTCCCAAAGGGGTCCCTAAAGCAGGTCGCCCAGGAGGGGCCGACACAGGATATCTGCAACCCCCCCCCCCCCCCCCCCCCCAAGGAAGGAGCAGAGACGACCCCGAGGAAATCCCCCAGCCACCGCGGCATTGCGGTGGCTGGGGGATTTCCTCGGGGGAGACCTTATTTTTAATAGACCACATTTAACTGTTTTATTTTTTGCTTCAAGGTCAGCCATATTGATTTTTATTAGATTGTTATGATTTGTTCCTTTTAGATCAGTTTGTGATCTGTTAAGTTTTGGCCGTGGGAAAGACACCTTCTCAATAGGGTAATGGGTGGGTAACAGTACAGAATCTGCAGAGAGGTGTGTTAAACTATGGCTCTGCTTCCTGGTCTGGGCCCTGGGTTGTCAGCATTTAGGAGAACTAATAAATTCGGCGAGATTCCTAGAAAGAAGAGCTGCACCATCCAAAGTGGGGTGAATGCCGTCTCCCCTGATCAGACCAGGTTTTCCCCAGAAAGTTTGCCAGTTATCAATGTAGCCCACGTCGTTTTCTGGACACCACCTGGACAACCAGCGGTTGAATGATGACATTCGGCTAAACATGTCATCACTGGTCAGATCAGGCAGGGGACCAGAGAAAATTACAAAGTCCGACATTGTTTTAGCAAACTCACACACCGAAGCAACACCAACTTTGGTGACCTCTAATGGGCGTGACCGGGTGTCATTACCGCCAGCGTGAATAACAATTTTGCGGTATTTACACTTAGCCTTAGCAAGCAGTTTCAGGTAAGATTCTATGTCGCCCGTTCAGGCTCCTGGCAGGCATTTAACTATGGTCCCTGGGGTCTATAGTGCCACGTTTCTGACTATAGAGCTCCCAATAATTAGGGTCAGCTTCTCAGCGGCTGTGTCATTGAGTGGGGAAAATTTGTTAGAAACGCTGACGGGTTGGTGGTGACCTGGGGGCTGGAATCTAGAGCTATGCTTCCTACGAACTGTCACCCAGCCAGCCTGGTTACCCGGCTGCTGGGGTGCTTCTGAAGGACCACTACATAAAGTAACTCTATGTGGCTCCGCGCTAGCAAAGGGGCGGCTATCAGCTGGTTTTTCCATAGCACGGAGCCGGGTCTCCAATTCTAACACCCTCGCCTCCAAAGCTACAAAAACACTACATTTATTACAAGTATCATTCACCGTAGTTTACACCATGAAAACAGGAAGTGACACAATACGCCTTACCACAAACAGGAAGTGACGAGCATCCAACACTGTCCACCTCTGTGGAAGTTATGCAACTTCTAGACCTTGTTGGGAAGCTGAGAGGAGTGAATCTACATCAACATGTTGTTTCTATGTGAGCTTACATGTGGTACATCTCTCCCTTCAGGTAAAGGTTCCTGGTCCGGTTATGGTCCTCGGCCCAGGGGGAAGGGGATAGTAGACCAGTGCTGCAAATCCTCTGGCTGTGAACTTTACCATCTGGAGATGTATTGTGCCAAACCAAAAGCCAAGCAGCTAATTACAACTTCCACAACCACAACTTCAACCAAAGCAACACACACGACCACTCCCGTGCTAGACATGGTATGACTGATTTACTAAACTTTTTTATTATTTATTCTATTTTTTTCTTTATTTTTATGTTTTTCAATCATCTTCCAACATTGAACTGTCTTTTAGTTCGAAGCTGTGTTTCGGAAGAGATTCTTGGAGAACCTGGGAGCACCCAACAGCCCAAAAAGAGAAGCTTACAGAAAAAAACCTCTTTCATCATTTCCATGGAAAAGCAAAACTTCATCATCACACAGGAGACTAAGCATGCAGAATTCAACCAGCTGGCCTCTTTCAGTCTTAAGAAGTTCCATCTGAAGAGATGCATAAAGTTGATTTTTACTAGCTTCTAAATCTTTAGGACACTTTAAAATTGAAAGATTTGATGTCAACTTCTCTGGTAAAGTAAGGACCATTGCAGTCAGATAATAACCCTGGAGAACCTTTGAGTCAGCAGGTCTAGTGGGCTACAAACCCATTGGCAACTAAGACATCAGGACCAAGCATACCACTGAACTGCTTCCAGACCAGTAATCATGGAGCTCTCATTTTCTCTTAGACTTTTCGTCATTATTACACCAGAAGATGTCCTGGGACACCGTACTGATTTTTTTACTTTATTGTTTCCACCTTTCTGCATTCAGTATTTCTAGGTTTAAAGACTTAGTGGTGCGGATTTTCAGCTTCATGTGTGTGATGTCTGAGGCTCCAAATGCTCCTGCTCCTTCTAGCTCTGGAAAAGTTTCAAATCTGAGTTTTCACCCATGCTGTGCTATTTGTCCAGCTCATGTCCAACTGCTGTTTGCTCTGTAGGTTTGCACATGTTGAGTTACAGGCGAAGACCTGTCTAAGCCACTTTAGATTATATTTTTGGTAGCTTTTTTAGGTTTTCTGCTTTTCCTGTTTGTGACACACCTTGAATGTTAGTGGGTTACATAATTATGTGGGACTTTTTATGTTTTTAGCACTTTTTTGGTTTACTCCTATGCAAAGAGGTTTTTGTACTGACTGTTTTTTACCTTTATTTCAATTTAAGCATAAGCCTGTTTTGTATTAAAATGTTGCATTAACTTATTTATTTTACAATAACAAGAATGAAAATAATAGTTTAAATAAAATGTGTGTTTCTAAAGGATAATGGTGCAATTGTTTGTCACTTGGCTGTCCAAATCACCTGAGATTTCAGGCATGGATGACACAACACGTTCAGCACCACTTGACATAACATTTAACAGAATCATAAAGAGCTGGTTCATTGTGCTTTGGCATTGCAACCATAATCTGTCGCAAAGAAGAGGTCATCACAAGGTCAACTCTGCGTGGAGCAGCCTGATAAACTGAACTAGCATTGTTCAAAGATTAGTGAGCAGATCTACTCCTTTTCTAGTAGAAAGAATGTTTCTGCTCCACAGAAAGTATGAAAGTATGCTTTGATTTAACTTTTTATCTAAGTATTTTCCTTTTTGGTAAACTAAAGTAAAATAAAAACATTGATATAAATTGAATTTGTGAAAAATGTGTGCATTTTTCTGGCAAGATAATTCAACCATGACAACCCTTTGTCTTTTAAGTAAACTGATATGATAAAACAAACTTTAAACAAATGTAAATTGCCACACCTAAATCTAGTTTTTGACATGGGAAGCTAACACATGAGTGTCATGATTTTAGGTGCTGTCTTAGTTTTTGATTATGGAATAGTTTGAGTTTTGTTGTGGTTTGACTTTGTGCTTTGTTTTATAGTATCTGTCAGGGTTCTGCAAGCTTTCAGTTCAGTTTCTGTCACTCACTTCCCTGCCTCTGATTAGTTCCAGTTGTTTTCCTGTAATTAGTTTTCACTCCATTTCACCTGTGCACTCCACTATATAGTTCTGCCTCAGTCTTTAGTTCTCCGCCGCTATACAAAATGGAACTCCACAAGGTAGTATATGTAGTCCATTGCTTTTAATATAATGATTAATGATATTTTTGATCATATAGATTTTAGAATTAGTAAAGCATTATATGCAGATGACGGGGCATTATGGGTGAGAGGAGGAAATATTAGTCATTTGAAAAATAGAATGCAATCAGCTATTAAAACGGTTGAAAGATGATTACATGATTGGGGGTTTTATTTGTCTGTTGACAAGACACAAGTAATATGTTTTTCAAGGAAAAGGGTTAATCCAACAGTAGATCTAACATTATATGGGCATAAATTGAAACAGGTAAATATCGTAAGGTACCTCGGCGTATGGTTTGATAAAAAACTTTCATTTAAGATACATATACAGAAGATTATTGATAAATGTAAAAAAGGTATTAATATTTTGAAATGTTTGTCAGGGAATGATTGGGGGCAACTAGCACATCTTTGAAAAGTATATATGATGTTTTAATTCGATCTGTGTTGGATTATGGATGTATTGTTTATAAGTCAGCTGCAAATTCTTTGTTACTAGATTTAGATAGAATCCAAACTAAAGCACTTAGAATATGTTGTGGTGCTTTTAGAACATCTTCAATTCCTGCTCTTCAGGTGATTACTGGAGAAATGCCACTGGACTTAAGGAGAATAAAACTGTCAATAAATTACTGGTTAAATTTACAAGGGTATGAAGAAAATCACCCTACTAAACAGATATTCAGAGAATGTTGGGAATATGGCCATAACGTAAGGAGTTTTGGATGGGAAGGAAATAATTATGCAGAGTATTCTGGGATAAATAATATAGCATACTGTAAAACTGTAATTACATCTAAATTTTCTCCATGGTTATTTGAAATGCCAACAGTAAATTTGGAAACCAAAAAAATAGAACAGTCATGTGGAGGTTTGTACCAAATTATTCAGCAGTATTTAGATATAAGGTATGAAAATATGACACAAATATATACAGATGCATCAAAAGAGGAAAATGGTAAAACAGGAGTAGCAGTATATATTCCGAAAGAAAATAATTTATCAATTTTTTCAGCAGAGATTTTGGCAATTATTTTGGCATTACAATGGGTGCTGGAGGTGAAGCCTAGAAATGTAATTATCTGTTCAGATTCATTGTCTGGCCTGACTAGTTTTAAAAGTGGAAAATCTGAAAGCCGTCAAGATCTTTTAGATGAAGTCAATTATTTAATATATGGTATACAGCAACAAAAAATAAGTATTCAATTCACATGGGTTCCAGCACATAAAGGAATTTTAGGTAATGAAAAAGTAGATAAGTTAGCTAAAGAAGCAGTTAAGGCAAGACATATTATATGATGTCCCACTAAGTAGAACAGAAATAAAAGTAATTATTAAAGATAAAATAAATAATATATGGCAGGAGAGATGGAATTTAGAAGAAAAAGGAAGACATTTATATAAAATACAAAAAGATATTATCATAGGATATAATAGTATAATGAATAGAAGAGAGGAAATATGGATAAACAGGTTGAGGATAGGGCATACTAGTGTAAAACTGATCGGACCAGGGTGGGTGGAGGGTGGTATGGATGGCGGGCTAAAAATCAAACAAAAAACTACCCACTCAGGGCGATCCAAGACCAAGTAAAAAACAAAAGCAGACTAAAGGGGTTTCTAACAACCCCTGGTAGGCAAAATAAAAGCGTCTAACAGACGCTGATAGGCGAGCATCGCCACCAGGCTAACGGGCAAGACTAGACGTACAAATGCTAGAGGGAAGGAATAGGCGTACAGAAACGCCAGAGGGAAGGAACGGGCGTACTTAACGCCAAAGGGAAGGAAAGGGCGCACCACAGCGCCAAAGGGAAGGAACGGGCACACCACGGCGCCAAAGGGAAGGAACGGGCGCACCACAGCGCCAGGGGGAACAACGGGCGCACCACAGCGCCAAGGGGCAAGAGCAGGCGCACAACAACGCCAGAAGGATGAACAGGCGTACGACGACGCCAGAGGGAAGCACGGGCGTACGACAACGCCAAAGGGAAGGAACGGGCGCACCACAGGGCCAAAGGGAAGGAACGGGCACACCACAGCGCCAAAGGGAAGGAACGGGTGCACGACAGCGCCACAGGGAAGG
Organism: Fundulus heteroclitus; assembly: GCF_011125445.2. Lineage (NCBI taxonomy): Eukaryota > Metazoa > Chordata > Actinopteri > Cyprinodontiformes > Fundulidae > Fundulus > Fundulus heteroclitus. The sequence continues at coordinate 16,913 of NW_023397421.1, read as the reverse complement.
AACGGGCACACGACAGCACCAAAGGGAAGGAATGGGCGTACTCAACGCCAAGGGGAAGGAACGGGCGTACTTAATGCCAAAGGGAAGGAACGGGCGCACGACAGCGCCACAGGGAAGGAACGGGCGCACAACAGCGCAAAAGGGAAGGAACGGGCGCACGACAGCGCCAAAGGGAAGGAACGGGCGCACGACAGCGCCAAAGGGAAGGAACGGGCGCACGACAGCGCCAAGGGGAAGGAATGGGCGTACTCAACGCCAAGGGGAAGGAACGGGCGTACTCAACGCCAAGGGGAAGGAACGGGCGTACTCAATGCCAAGGGGAAGGAACGGGCGTACTCAACGCCAAGGGGAAGGAACGGGCGCACCACAGGGCCAAAGGGAAGGAACGGGCACACCACAGCGCCAAAGGGAAGGAACGGGCGCACCACAGCGCCAAAGGGAAACCCACCGGGGCGTGAGGTAAACGCCGGGACTTGGGGAAGAGAACGCCGGGGCATGAGGGAAACGCCGGGGCACAAGGGAAGCAGGAACATCAAAAACGCCAAGGAACAAGAACGGAGGGCATACTTACACACCGGGGAACCGAGAACAGAGGGCGTCCTAACACGCCGGGGAACCGAGAACAGAGGGCGTCCTAACACGCCGGGAACCGAGAACAGAGGGCGTCCTAACACGCCGGGGAACCGAGAACAGAGGGCGTCCTAACACGCCGGGGAACCGAGAACAGAGGGCGTCCTAACACGCCGGGAAACCGAGAACAGAGGGTGTCCTAACCCACCAGGGGAGCTCAGAAATCTAAAAACCAGGATACAAAGGCGTTCTAACACGCCGGGGAACCAAGAGGTCTAAATACTAGAAGACAGAGGAACAAGGAGGCCAAAAACAAACTAAGGAAGCTCGAAGTAGCCAAAGCTAAGGAGCATGAAACAGCTCAGAATCAGGGGTCAGAAGTCTAAACGATCGCTAGGACCTAAGGAGTATTGGAACCTAAGGAGCGCTGGGACAAAAATAAAGAATCAAACCAAGAACTAGAAAATAAAGGCAAGACTAGAAAACTAGGTCAGGGATAACACCACAAGAGAAAAACTACAGCAAAAAAACTATTAAGTCAAAACAAAATACTAAAGCAGAATTATGAGACTAAAGCTAAACTAGAAATTAAGGCAAAACAAGAAAACTAGGACATGAGCAAGTACACTAATGTAAAAAACAGAGAACTAAAGCTATAATGAAAAAGCAAAGCAAAGCTAGAAAACTAAGGCAAAATCTAGAACCCTGAAACAGAGCAGGAAAAAACAAAAGCAAAACAGAGACTAAGAACTCTAAGAAAACAAAGAACCCCCTAAATAATTCTAAACTGAGGAATTCTAAATCACTCAAAACTAAGGCCGAGCTTTAACAAAATAAAACAGAAAGCACTGGCCTTAAGGGCGCAGGCAAAGACGGCTGCTAAGCCGCAAAGAGTCCTCGTGGAGGTCGTCCTGGACGAGGCAGGCGGTGGAGCAGCATCGCCCGACTAAAACCTCGAGGGGGGCGACCCTGACGAGGCAGAACCTGACGGCACAGATACCTCAGTTGGCGGATCTGGCCGGACAGGAAAGTCCCAGGCGAGCGTCGTGGGGGACGACCACGACGAGGCAAAGTCAGAGGGTGCGGAGACCGCAATCTGCGGCTCCGGCCAAACAAAAAAGTCTGAGACGAACGTCGTGGAGGTCGACCACGGCGAGGCTGAGTCAAGCGGCTCAGAGCCCGCAATCTGCGGCTCCAGCCGAACAAGAAAATCAGAAGCGGTTGACCCTGGTCAGAAGAACAGGGAGTGGGAATTACATCACCTGAGGACCCGGACTGCTGCGAAGCGACTCCCTCGGCGAACTCGAGCTGACGCGGAGCTACTCCGTCGGCAGTTTCGGACGTCGGCGAAATAAATCCCTCGACTGCTTCAGGGAGCGGCGCCGGGCTACAGGCTTCAGCGGAAGCCGAGATAGGAGGCGGATCCTTCTAGACCCGCTCGTGGGACGTGGGCGGAGGCAGAGCAGCTCCATCGGAGGCCTCGGGCTGAGGCAGTGCGGCTCCCTCGGAGGCCTCGGGCTGAGCCAGAGCGGCTTCCTCTGAGGCCTTGGGCTGAGGCAGAGCGGCTTCCTCTGAGGCCTCGGGCTGAGGCAGAGCGGAGCTTTCGGTGGCCGGCAGAGCGGAGCTTTCGGCGGCCGGCAGAGCGGCTACTTTCGGCGGTCGGCAGAGCAGAGCTTAGAGCGGAGCTTTCGGCGGTCGGCAGAGCGGAGCTTAGAGCGGAGCTTTCGGCGGCCGGCAGAGCGGAGCTTTCGGCGGCCGGCAGAGCGGGACGGGGTCTTTCGGCGGACTTGGAGGGCGGCGGAACAGAAACTGTCTCAGAAACAGCCGCAGACCAGCAGGGAAGAAGATCGTCCCGGTCACCATAATAAAAGTCCCACAACTGCGACTCCGTCATACGCGGGGCTCTTGCTGGAGAGGGAGCAGTATTTTGAGCAGCAGCTGGGACTTTTATACGAGGGACCAGCTGAGTGTCATGGAGATGGCGACAGAGACCACGGGGAAAAGGTGGCTGTCTGACCAGACTTGTCAGTGTAGCCATGCTGATGTCGGGCTGGCTCACCGGGGAGCCAGGGGCTGTTTCAGGCTGAGCTCCCTGAGGATCAACTGTGATACCTCTGCGCCGGCGTGCACAGCGTTTGCGTTGGGAAATGCCGGGCAACGAAGTGGAGGCTGCCGCTGATGGTGAGGCAGCGGGAGCTGCAGCTGAGACAGGTGTACTAGCAGAGGAGGAGATAGTTGAGACGTGAGGAGCAGCGGCGGCCGGCAGGCAAGTGAGTGGTGAGTCGATTGACGGGGTGGATCCTGACCAATAGTTCCAGTCGATCTCCTTGAAGAGGCCCGCAAACTGGGGATGTCCGGGGAACTGGCGTGCCAGGCTCGAAGCCTGACCCTCCCAGATGGCTCGAACCTGAGCGGCCGCCTCCACCCGCCGCGGCGATGGATCCAATGAAGCGACTGCGGCCAAGCAGCGCTCGAGCTCCTGGAGGACTGTCTCCACATCGCTGACCAATTGTGGAGGGAGAGGAATCATATAGTCAGCTCCTGCACCAGAGCTCTCGGTGTGTGTCGGGTTCATCTTTGGCTGGTCCGTACTGTCACGATTTGTTCTGATGACCCGAACACACTACACACAGAGGTAGGAATCTTTGAGAGTTTATTGAAGAGATGGTTGTTGGATGATGAGACCAGAGAGACAAAACTGCACGGGAACAGGGGTGTAGAGGATGGCAGGAGCTGACGACGCGGAGCGGGAGTCCATTAACTTCAAAGTGGCCGGGAAGCTCAGTGCTGCATAGCAAGCAGACCCTGTGGCAACGTCAGGGCAACAGATCAGAACCCCTCCAGGGCGGCCAATCAGGTTAGCAGTTCTCAGGAGACAGCGGGGCACAGAGCAGAGCTTCTCCAGGGCGGCTAGTCAGGTTAGCAGTTCTCTCAAGCAAAGAGCAAAAAACAAATCTTCCAATGCAAACTGGGACTGGACATGGAGAGGTGGAGAACAGAAGACGGACCAGCACTAGAGTGAGGCAGAGGGAGGTTTAAATAGGAAGACTAACAGCTGAAATGCATCTGACTGAATAATTACTAACAGGTGTGACTGACTGCAAGGAGAGTGAAGTGAAGGCTGAGTGAAAGGGAAGGAGGAAATTAAAATTTAACAAACTAAAACCTAAACAAGGTGGAAAAACTGAGAGTAATAATAAACCAAAGCCGAATCAAAACTAAACCATGACAACTAGTTTAAATACTGGTTTAAAAATAATAGGGAAACATCCAACAGGTAATTGTTCCTTTTGTGGAGAAATCGAAGGAGTAGAACATGTTTTGAACGATTCTAGTTAGGCGCCTTATGTTATGCACCTAATAAGGGTTTCTTTATTATTATTATTATTATTATTATTATTATTATTATTATTATTAGGCGCCCGCCTATGCATTGAAAATGCATGGCGGAGGCCTTATGTTATGCACCTAATAAGGGTTTCTTTATTATTATTATTATTAGGCGCCCGCCTATGCATTGAAAATGCATGGCGGAGGCCTTATGTTATGCACCCAATAAGGATTTCTTTATTAGGCGCCCGCCTATGCATTGAAAATGCATGGCGGAGGCCTTATGTTATGCACCTAATAAGGATTTCTTTATTAGGCGCCCGCCTATGCATTGAAAATGCATGGCGGAGGCCTTATGTTATGCACCCAATAAGGATTTCTTTATTAGGCGCCCACCTATGCATTGAAAATGCATGGCGGAGGCCTTATGCTATGCACCTAATAAGGGTTTCTTTAATATTATTATTATTAGGCGCCCGCCTATGCATTGAAAATGCATGGCGGAGGCCTTATGTTATGCACCTAATAAGGGTTTCTTTAATAATTAGGCGCCTGCCATAGCATTTACAATGAGGAGGCAGTGCTGTGCGAAGCACAGCACTGCCTCCCATGCAAATGCATGGAGGCACCTATTACTATTCACCTCTAAACGCGTCTCTATCTTATTAGGCGCCTGCCATAGCATTTGCAATGAGGAGGCAGTGCTGTGCGAAGCACAGCACTGCCTCCCATGCAAATGCATGGAGGCACCTATTACTATTCACCTCTAAACCACTCTCTTTATTAGGCGCCTTCCATAGCATTTGCAATGAGGAGGCAGTGCTGTGCGAAGCACAGCACTGCCTCCCATGCAAATGCATGGAGGCACCTATTACTATTCACCTCTAAACGGACTATTTATTAGGCGCCTGCCATAGCATTCGCACAGCACTGCCTCCCATGCAAATGCATGGAGGCACCTATTACTATTCACCTCTAAACGGCTTATTTCTTATTCTTTATTTTTCTTACATCACGATAAATGCGGCCCGAACCGTAGCGAGCACCCCCACGATATAGGTATCAAAACTTGTGGCTCGATTACGAGATGTGTGCTACTACTTTTATTGGGGTTTCGAGTTACCATGGCAACAAAATTAGCGAAAAACCACCCCCAAAAAACCCATAGGAATGAATGGAGTCGGGTAGAAAGAAAGCCTCAAAAAAGCCTCAAAATGACCATTTTCAACGCTGTACTGTGTCGCCATGCTTTCACCTATGAACACCGTTTAACTTCCAGTTTGTAGATATATCTGTGACCTACTCAGAAGTGAAAACGGGATGTGGATATCTGTTATCGTCTCCTCACAAGTACTCCTCAAAGCTCATGTCCGAAAATCTGTGAAATCATCGTTTATAATGAAAGTCAATGACGGAATTCTTCAACTGCCAGAGTGGCCCACTCTAGCTTTTTTAAAAATTTCAAAACTCCGAACAACTTGACCTTACTCGCTCAATTTTCCCTCTATGTAGACAAATTATACATCAAAACGTAGGTATTTTTGTCAGGACTCGGGAAATGTAACCCTCATTGGTGTGGCATTTATAGATTTTTCGCAAATCACCTCAGACCGACACAAACCCGAAACCTCCTCCATTCATTTCCTATGGAGCGGTTTTGAAAAATGACGTTTGAAAATCCAAAACATCACATGTTTTCGCATCGTCGCTACTCCTAAACCGTTTTATGTACAGACATGAGACTTTCACACATGAATGTCCCAACCCTTCTGGCACTCACAAAAAAGGAATTTTGTGGATAACTGTTACGGTTTTTCCGCAGGAACAATTTGTTCGGGAGTAGCGAATGTGCAAATTCCTAAAAACGCTTTGGAGCTGCATTTTCCCACATCATCCACCTTTTTACATCGTCGCTGTGCCTACACCGATTCTTGTACAAACATAAAAATGAGCTTAATGGTCCTCAAAAGCCTGCTGATACTCATGGTGAAAGAATTATTTTGATATCTCTTATACTTTTTGAGTTACAGCGATTTGTTCGGGACCCTTTTCAGAGGATTTCTGAAAATCCATAAAAACCGCATTTAGATCATAATTTTTTACGCCTTTATTAAACTTTTTCCAGCAAAAAACGATAGCTTTTCTTCTTCCCCTATCCGTTACGAACTAAACGCAGAAAAAATTACGTCTCTACCATTTATAGATCAGGAGATATGAAGCGTTGTTCGGGGCAAAGTTCTCCATTATAATCCAATGGGACTTACTGTGACCAAAGTGTCTGCACTTCTTTAGACTGGCCCGCTGCAGCTGTGTCAGTGAGTTTCCATGACGACGGAACTCTGAGGGCTAGTGGGAGACGTTCCATTGAGATAGAATGGCAACTTTCGACGCCAGCTGCAGCGGCTGTGATTAATGTAGAAATCTGAAATTCGCACAGTCACTTCCTCTTAACATTTTAAAATTTTCATGTGACTTTCAGCCATGTGTCAGTTTACTGTCCCATTTTGGATTTTACATGCTTTCCTATTGGGCCTTTGCTTCCAACAGGACCTGGCATGATGCCCAGACACGACCCAATTGGCCAATACAGCACCACCCACATGTGGGAAATGGCACTACACACCATTTTGGTCAAATGTTGAGTTCTGGGCCCAGATGTGGTGAGGCTGAGTTTCTAAAGGAGGCCAATCTGTCCCATGAACTTTTGTCACGTTTGGTGACATTAAGTATTGGCACCCCTATTTGAGGCACTTCCCAGTACAGGATTTGGACCAAACTGAGAGAGTACAATCACCTGGTGATACTGAACACAATGTTGTTAGCGGCTAACAGTTAGCATGTTGCTAACCGGAAGTAGCTCTAGGAAGGTCTCACCAACTTCTGCTTCACAGAGTCTGTTCTTCCTTTAGAGAGAAAGCTCCACAAGAAATTTGGGCTACGTGGCATAAAGCATCTCCAAGCTATCAGGTGTCAAACATCCAATGCTTTTCAATGGGGGACCAAACCCCTTATGGTCCCAATATTGCATGCCCATATATGGCGCTACAGTATAGCTCAGATGGAAAGTGCAGGCTTTGCATGCAAGAGGTCGTGGGATCGAAACCCGGTGTGGCAGACTAAGATTTTTGTATTATAATCCCCACAGTGTGTATATTAAAACATATGTGCTGATCCCATGAAGTATTTCTTTGTACCACCCGCCATTTTCAGTTACCATGGCAACGTTATAAATGATGTATTTTCTCCCTATTTGAGGCTCATCCCAGTACAGGATTTGGACCAAACTAACAGAGTACACTCACCCAGTGATACCAATCACAACCATGTTAGCGGCTAACGTTTAGCATGTTGCTAACCGGAAGTAGCTCTAGGAAGCCTGTACAAACTTCTGCTTGACAGATTTGGTGAATTTTAGCATTTTCTCCCTTTTTAGGCACTTCTCAGTACAGGATTTCAACCAAACTAACAGAGTAACATCACCCGCTGATACTGAACACAGCCATGCTAGCGGCTAACCGTTAGCATGTTGCTAACCGGAAATAGCTTTAGGAAGGTCCTACCAACTGCTGCTTAGCCAGAGTTCTTCTGCCTTTACAGACAGAGAGGGCTGCAGCTCTCACTGAGTCTCCATGACAACGGTGCTAGCAAGAGGCTCCTAGGAGGTCCATTGACTTAACATGGCACCTTTCAACGGCCGCTGCGAGGGCTGTGAAGACCGTAGGAACCTGAATTTGCAGTGTTACTTCCTCTTGCTATTTCTGACGGTACGGTACGCACCAAGTGGCAGGCGCCTTACTAAATTTCTTCAGAAATTTTTCTAGTTATTCTTTACTTCTTCTTCCGTCACGATTAATGCGTTCCGAACTGTAGCGTGCACCCCCACAATATAGGTATCAAAACCTGTGGCTCGATTACGAGATGTGTGCTACTACTTTTGTTGGGATTTCGAGTTACCATGGCAACATAATTAGTGAAAAACCACCCCCAAAAAACCCATAGGAATGAATGGAGTCGGGTAGAAAGAAAGCCTCAAAAAAGCCTCCAAATGACCATTTTCAACGCTGTACTGTGTCGTCATGCTTTCACCTACGAACACCGTTTAACTTCCAGTTTGTAGATATTTCTGTGACCTACTCAGAAGTGAAAACGGGATGTGGATATCTTTTATCGTCTCTTCACAGTTACTCCTCAAAGCTCATGTCCAAAAATCAGCGAAATCATCGTTTACAATGAAAGTCAATGACGGAATTCTCCAACCGCTAGAGTGGGCCACTCTAGCTTTTTTAAAGATTTCAAAACTCCGAACAACTTGACCTTTCTCGCTCAATTTTCACTCTACGTAGACAAATTATACATCAAAACGTAGGTATTTTTGTCAGGATTCGGGAAATGTAACCCTCATTGGTGTGGCATTTATCGATTTTTCGCAAATCACCTCAGACCGACACAAACCCGAAACCTCCCCCATTCATTTCCTATGGAGCGGTTTTGAAAAATGACGTCTAAAAATCCAAAACATCACATGTTTTCGCATCGTCGCTACTCCTAAACCGTTTTATGTACAGACATGAGACTTTCACACATGAATGTCCCAACCCTTCTGGCACTCAAGAAAAATGAATTTTGTGGATAACTGTTACGGTTTTTCCACAGGAACAATTTGTTCGGGAGTAGCGAATGTGCAAAATCCTGAAATCGCTTTGGAGCTGCATTTTCCCACATCATCCACTTTTTTACATCGTCGCTGTGCCTACACCGATTTTTGTAAAAATATGAAAATGAGCTACATGGTCATCAAAAGCCTGCTGATACTCACAGTGAAAGAATTATTTTGATATCTCTTATACTTTTTTAGCCAGAGTGATTTGTTCGGGATCATTTTCAGAGGATTTCTGAAATTTCATAAAAATGTCCTTTAGATCATAATTTTTTACGCCTTTATTAAACTTTTTCCAGCAAAAACCGATAGCAAGTCTTCTTCCCCTATCCTTTACGAAATAAACACAGAAAAAATTACATCTCTACCATTTACGGTTCCGGAGAAATCGTTCGTTGTTCGAGGCAAAGTTCTCCATTATAATCCAATAGGCAGACTTGGACACCAAGTGTCTGCACTTTTTTAGACTGGCTGACAGCTGTGTCAGTGAGTTTCCATGACGACGGAACTCTGAGGGCCAGTGGGAGACGTTCCATTGAGATAGAATGGCAACTTTCGACGCCAGCTGCAGCGGCTGTGATTAATGTAGAAATCTGAAATTCGCACAGTCACTTCCTCTTAACATTTTAAAATTTTCATGTGACTTTCAGCCATGTGTCAGTTTACTGTCCCATTTTGGATTTTACATGCTTTCCTATTGGGTCTTTGCTTCCAACAGGACCTGGCATGATGCCCAGACATGACCCAATTGGCCAATACAGCACCACCCACATGTGGGAAATGGCACTACACACCATTTTGGTCAAATGTTGAGTTCTGGGCCCAGATGTGGTGAGGCTGAGTTTCTAAAGGAGGCCAATCTGTCCCATGAACTTTTGTCACGTTTGGTGACATTAAGTATTGGCACCCCTATTTGAGGCACTTCCCAGTACAGGATTTGGACAAAACTGAGAGAGTACAATCACCTGGTGATCAGTGGTGGGAAGTAACAAAGTACAAGTACTTCGTTACTGTACTTAAGTACAATTTCCGTGTATCTGTACTTTACTTAAGTAGATTTAATAATGGATACTTTCTACTTTTACTCCACTACATTTAACAGTAAGTATCTGTACTTTCTACTTCACTACATTTCTATACAGCGTTTCGTTACTCGTTACATCCAAGACGCATTTCTGTTTTTTGATTTGTTCGTTAGTTTTAAAGTATCCAATGGCGAGAGCAGAATCAGTCCGCTGAACCAATCCAAAGCGGGAAATAACCATTAGGCCCTCCCTCAAGAAGAGCAGCACAGTACGCAGGACCTGCAGAATCAGTAACTCCCAGAATGGAGTCCAAGGATAGTCATCCTCCAGAAGACCTGCCCCACCCATGGCCTTATTTAAAAGATTTCTTTGAAATAACTGGGTCAAAAAACGCTTCCTGGAGATTCCAATGCCGCCTTTGCCTTCCCCGAAAGCATGAAATTCTATCTTTCAAAAATTCACCATTAAATTTGAAAAAACATATTGAGGTAAGTTAAGTTGCTAAACGCTGTCGATATCGATCCCTGGAATTCTGATGCATAGAATAAAATATCTAAATCTAAACTGTCACAGGGGGTAAACACAATAAAAACATGCTTTATCTGCAGCATTGCTCATTAAAATAGTACATTACTGATTTATTAAAACTAAATACGATAGGTACACTTAATGACATTATATAAGCCGTTAGGTATTATGGTTGGTAAGTACTTTTACTTTTAATACTTAAGTAGTTTTAAAAGCTTGTACTTTCTTACTTTTACTTAAGTAAAATAATAATGTGGTACTTTGACTTTTACTTGAGTATATTTTTGTCTGTGTATTTGTACTTTTACTTAAGTACATTGTATGAGTACTTTCTCCACCACTGCTGGTGATACTGAACACAATGTTGTTAGCGGCTAACAGTTAGCATGTTGCTAACCGGAAGTAGCTTTAGGAAGGTCTCACCAACTTCTGCTTCACAGAGTCTGTTCTTCCTTTAGAGAGAAAGCTCCACAAGAAATTTGGGCTACGTCGCATAAAGCATCTCCAAGCTATGAAGTGTCAAACATCCAATGTTTTTCAATGGGGGACCAAACCCCTTATGGTCCCAATACTGCATGACCTTATATGGCGCTACAGTATAGCTCAGATGGAAAGTGCAGGCTTTGCATGCAAGAGGTTGTGGGTTCGAAACCCGGCGTAGGTGACAAAGATTTTTGTGTTATAATCCCCACAGTGTGTATATTAAAACATGTGTGCTGATCCCATGAAGCATTTTTTTGTACCACCCACCATTTTGAGTTACCATGGCAACGTTACAAACGACGTATTTTCTCCCTATTTGAGGCACATCCCAGTACAGGATTTGGACCAAACTAACAGAGTACATTCACCCAGTGATACTAAACACAACCATGTTAGCGGCTAACGGTTAGCATGTTGCTAACCGGAAGTAGCTCTAGGAAGCCTGTACAAACTCCTGCTTGACAGATTTGGTGAATTTAGGATTTTCTCCCTTTTTAGGAACTTCTCAGTACAGGATTTCAACCAAACTAACAGAGTAACATCACCCAGTGATACTGAACACAACCATGCTAGAGGCTAACTGTTAGCATGTTGCTAACCAGAAGTAGCTATAGGAAGGTCCTATCAACTTCTGCTTTTCCAGGGTTCTTCTGCCTTTATAGACAGAGAGAGGGCTGCAGCTGTCAGTGAGTCTCCATGACAACGCTGCTAGCAAGAGGCTCCTAGGAGGTCTATTGACTTAACATGGCACCTTTCAACGGCCGCTGCGGGGGCTGTGAAGACCTTAGGAAGCTGTAATTCGCAGTGTTGCTTCCTGTTGCTATTTCTGACGGTACGGTACGCACCAAGTGGCAGGCGCCTTGCTAAATTTCTTCAGAAATTTTTCTAGTTAATATTCTTTATTTTTCTTCCTTCACGATTAATGCGGCCGGAACCGTAGCGTGCACCCCAACAATATAAACATCAAAACCTTCGGCTCGGTCTCGAGATGTGTGCTACTACGTTTTTTGGGGTTTCGAGTTACCATGGTAACAAAATAAGCGAAAAACCACCCCCAAAACAACCCCATAGGAATGAATGGAGTCGGGGAGAAAGAAAGCCTCAAAAAACCCTCAAAAGGACCATTTTCAAAGCTGTACTGTGTCGCCATGCTTTCACCTACAAACACCGTTTAACTTCCAGTTTGTACATATATCTGTGACCTACCCAGAAGTGAAAACGGGGTGTGGATATCTTTTATCGTCTCTTCACAGTTACTCCTCAAAGCTCATGTCCGAAAATCAGCGAAATCATCGTTTACAATGAAAGTCAATGACGGAATTCTCCAACCGCTAGAGTGGCCCACTCTAGCTTTTTTAAAGATTTCAAAACTCAGAACAACTTGACCTTACTCGCTCAATTTTCACTCTACGTAGACAAATTATACATCAAAACGTAGGTATTTTTGTCAGGATTCGGGAAATGTAACCCTCATTGGTGTAGCATTTATAGATTTTTCGCAAATCACCTCAGACCGACACAAACCCGAAACCTCCCCCATTCATTTCCTATGGAGCGGTTTGAAAAATGACGTCTAAAAATCCAAAACATCACATGTTTTCGCATCGTCGCTACTCCTAAACCGTTTTATGTACAGACATGAGACTTTCACACATGAATGTCCCAACCCTTCTGGCACTCAAGAAAAATGAATTTTGTGGATAACTGTTACGGTTTTTCCACAGGAACAATTTGTTCGGGAGTAGCGAATGTGCAAAATCCTGAAATCGCTTTGGAGCTGCATTTTCCCACATCATCCACTTTTTTACATCGTCGCTGTGCCTACACCAATTTTTGTAAAAATATGAAAATGAGCTACATGGTCATCAAAAGCCTGCTGATACTCATAGTGAAAGAATTATTTTGATATCTCTTATACTTTTTGAGTTACAGCGATTTGTTCGGAAGCGTTTTAAGAGGATTTCTGAAAATCCATAAAAAATCCCATTTAGATCATAATTTTTACGCCTTTATTAAACTTTTTCCAGCAAAAACCGATAGCAAGTCTTCTTCCCCTATCCTTTACGAAATAAACACAGAAAAAATTACGTCTCTACCATTTACGGTTCCGGAGAAATCGTGCGTTGTTCGAGGGCAAAGTTCTCCATTATAATCCAATAGGCAGACTTGGACACCAAGTGTCTGCACTTTTTTAGACTGGGCCCGCTGCAGCTGTGTCAGTGAGTTTCCATGACGACGGAACCTGAGGGCCAGTGGGAGACGTTCCATTGAGATAGAATGGCAACTTTCGACGCCAGCTGCAGCGGCTGTGATTAATGTAGAAATCTGAAATTCGCACAGTCACTTCCTCTTAACATTTTAAAATTTTCATGTGACTTTCAGCCATGTGTCAGTTTACTGTCCCATTTTGGATTTTACATGCTTTCCTATTGGGTCTTTGCTTCCAACAGGACCTGGCATGATGCCTAGACACGACCCACTTGGCCAATACAGCACCACCCACCTGTGGGAAATGGCACTACACACCATTTGGTCAAATGTTGAGTTCTGGGCCAGATTGGTGAGAGGACTGAAGTTGCTAAAGGAGGCCAATCTGACCAATGAACTTTGGTCATGTTTGGTGACATTAAGTATTGGCACCCCTATTTGAGGCACTTCCCAGTACAGGATTTAGACCAAACTGACAGAGTACAATCACCTCGTCATACTGAACACAACCATGTTAGCGGCTAACTGTTAGCATGTTGCTAACCGGAAGTAGCTCTAGGAAGGTCTCACCAACTTCTGCTTCACAGAAACTGTTCTTACTTCAGAGAGAAAGCTCCACAAGAAATTTGGGCTATGTCGCATAAAGCATCTCCAAGCTATGAGGTGTCAAACATCCAATGTTTTTCAATGGGGACCAAACCCCTTATGGTCCCAATACTGCATGCCCATATATGGCGCTACAGTATAGCTCAGATGGAAAGTGCAGGCTTTGCATGGCAAGAGGTCCGTGGGTTCGAACCCGGCGTAGGTGACAAAGATTTTTGTGTTATAATCCTCCACAGTGTGTATATTAAAACATGTGTGCTGATCCCATGAAGTATTTTTTGTACCACCCGCCATTTTGAGTTACCATGGCAACATTATAAATGACGTATTTTTCTCCCTATTTGAGGCTCATCCCAGTACAGGATTTGGACCAAACTAACAGAGTACACTCACCCCGTTGATACCAAACACAACCATGTTAGCGGCTAACGGTAGCATGTGCTAACCGGAAGTAGCTCTAGGAAGCCTGTACAAACTTCTGCTTGACAGATTTGGTGAATTTTAGCATTTTTTCTCCCTTTTTAGGCACTTCTCAGTACAGGATTTCAACCAAATAACAGAGTAACATCACCCGGTGATACTGAACACAGCCATGCTAGCGGCTAACCGTTAGCATGTTGCTAACCGGAAATAGCTTTAGGAAGGTCCTACAACAGCTGCTTAGCCAGAGTTCTTCTGCCTTTACAGACAGAGAGGGCTGCAGCTGTCAGTGAGTCTCCATGACAACGCTGCTAGCAAGAGGCTCCTAGGAGGTCCATTGACTTAACATGGCACCTTTCAACGGCCGCTGCGAGGGCTGTGAAGACCGTAGGAACCTGAAATTCGCAGTGTTACTTCCTGTTGCTATTCTGACGGTACGGTACGCACCAAGTGGCAGGCGCCTTGCTAAATTTCTTCAGAAATTTTTCTAGTTATTAATTACTTATTCTTCCTTCACGATTAATGCGGCCCGAACCATAGCGTGCACCCCCACAATTAGGTTATAAAACTTGCGGGCTCGATTATCGAGATGTGTGCTACTACTTTTATTGGGGTTTCGAGTTTACCATGGCAACAAAATTAACGAAAAAAACCACCCCAAAAAAACCCATAGGAATCAATGGTATCGGGTGGGTAGAAGAAAAGCCTCAAAAAAGCCTCCAAATGACCATTTCAAAGCGCTGTACTGTGTCGTCATGCTTTCACCTACGAACACCGTTTAACTTCCAGTTTGTAGATAATCTGTGAACTACTCAGAAGTGAAAACGGGATGTGGATATTCTTTTATCGTCTCTTCACAGTACTCCTCAAAGCTCATGTCCAAAAAATCAGCGAAATCATCGTTTACAATGAAAGTCAATGACGGAATTCTCCAACCGCTAGAGTGGCCCACTCTAGCTTTTTTAAAGATTTCAAAACTCCGAACAACTTGACCTTACTCGCTCAATTTTCGCTCTACGTAGACAAATTATACATCAAAACGTAGGTTTTTGTCAGGATTCGGGAAATGTAACCCTCATTGGTGTGGCATTTATAGATTTTTCGCAAATCACCTCAGAGCGACACCAAACCCGAAACCTCCCCATTCATTCCTATGGAGCGGTTTTGAAAAATGACGTCTAAAAATCCAAAAACATCACATGTTTTCGCATCGTCGCTACTCCTAAACCGTTTATGTACAGACATGAGACTTTCACACATGAATGTCCCAACCCTTCTGGCACTCACAAAAAAGGAATTTGTGGATAACTGTTACGGTTTTTCCACAGGAACAATTTTTCGGGAGGCGCGAATGTGCAAATGCAAAATCCTGAAATCGCTTTGAGCTGCATTTTCCCACATCATCCATTTTTTTACATCGTCGCTGTGCCTACACCGATTTTTGTAAAAATATGAAAATGAGCTACATGGTCATCAAAAGCCTGCTGATACTCACAGTGAAAGAATTATTTTGATATCTCTTATACTTTTTTAGCCAGAGCGATGGTGTTGGGATCATTTTCAGAGGATTTCTGAAATTTCATAAAAATGTCCTTTAGATCATAATTTTTTACGCCTTTATTAAACTTTTTCCAGCAAAAAACCGATAGCAAAGTCTTCTCCCCTATCCTTTACGAAATAAAACACAGAAAAAATTACGTCTCTACCATTTACGTTCCGGAGAAATTCGTTGCGTTGTTCGAGGCAAAGTTCTCCATTATAATCCAAAGGGACTTTGTGACACAAAGTGTCTGCACTTCGGCCGCTGCAGGTGTGTCAGTGAGTTTCCATGACGACGGAAACTCTGAGGGCCAGTGGGAGACGTTCCATTGAGATAGAATGGCAACTTTCGACGCCAGCTGCAGCGCTGTGATTAATGTAGAAATCTGAAATTCGCACAGTCACTTCCTCTTAACATTTAAAATTCATGTGACTTTCAGCCATGTGTCAGTTTTTCTGTGCCATTTTGGATTTACATGCTTCCTATTGGGTCTTTGCTTCCAACAGGACCTGGCATGATGCCCAGAACACGACCCACTGGCCAATACAGCCACCACATGTGGGAAATGGCAACTACACACCATTTTGGTCAAATGTTGAGTTCTGGGCCCAGATGTGGTGAGGCTGAGTTGCTAAAGGAGGCCAATCTGACCAATGAACTTTGGTCACGTTGGTGACATTAAGTATTGCACCCCTATTTGAGGCACTTCCCAGTACAGGATTTGGACCAAACTGACAGAGTACAATCACCCGGTGATACTGAACACAACCTGTTACGGCTAACGTAGCATGTTGCTAACCGGAAGTAGCTCTAGGAAGGTCTCACCATTTCTTGCTTCACAGAGTCTGTTCTTACTTGAGAGAGAAGCTCCACAGAAATTTGGGATACGTGGCATAAAGAATCTCCAAGCTATGGGTGTCAAACATCCAATGCTTTTCAATGGGGGACCAAACCCCTTATGGTCCCAATACTGCATGCCCATATATGGCGCTACATTATAGCTCAGATGGAAAGTGCAGGCTTTGCATGCAAGAGGTCGTGGGATCGAAACCCGGCGTGGCAGGACTAAGACTTTTGTATTATAATCCCCACAGTGTGTAATTAAAACATATGTGCTGATCCCATGAAGTATTTTTTTGTACCACCCGCCATTTTGAGTTACCATGGCACGTTAAAAACAACGTTTTTCTCCCTATTTGAGGCTCAATCCCAGTACAGGATTTGGACCAAACTAACAGAGTACACTCACCCAGTGATACCAATACACAACCATGTTAGCGGCTAACGGTTAGCATGTTGCTAACCGGAAGTAGCTATAGGAAGCCTGTACAAACTTCTGCTTGACAGATTTGGTGAATTTTAGGATTTTCTCCCTTTAGGCACTTCTCAGTACAGGATTTCAACCAAACTAACAGAGTACATCACCCGCTGATACTGAACACAGCCATGCTAGCGGTCTAACCGTTAGCATGTTGCTAACAGAAAGTAGCTTTAGGAAGTCTACCAACTTTGCTTAGCCAGGGTTCTCTGCCTTTACAGACAGAGG
>NW_023397420.1:12500-32873 GCF_011125445.2 Fundulus heteroclitus | reverse complement strand
AATGTGGTAGTTGTTGCTGCAGCTGTGGTAGTTGTTGGAGATGCTGTGGTAGTTGTTGGAGCAGCTGTAGTAGTTGTTGGAGCAGCTGTGGTTGTGGTTGAAGCAGCTGTGGTGGTTGTGGGAGCAGATGTGGTAGTTGTTGGAGCAGCTGTGGAAGTTGTTGGAGCAGCTGTGGTAGTTGTTGGAGCAGCTGTGGTAGTTGTGGGAGCAGATGTGGTAGTTGTTGGAGCAGCTGTGGTAGTTGTTGGTGCAGCAGTGGTAGTTGTTGGAGCGGCTGTGGTAGTTGTGGTGAAGCAGTGGTAGTTGTTGGAGCAGCTGTGGTAGTTGTTGGTGCAGCAGTGTGGTAGTTGTTGGTGCAGCAGTGGTAGTGTTGTGTTGCAGCAGTGGTAGTTGTTGGAGCAGCTGTGGTAGTGTGTGGAGCAGCTGTGGTAGTTGTTGGTGCAGCAGCAGTGGTAGTTGTGGAGCGGCTGTGGTAGTTGTCTGGTGCAGCAGTGGGTAGTTGTTGGAAGCTGTGGTAGTTGTTTGCTGCAGCAGTGGTAGTTGTTGGTGCAGCAGTGGTAGTTGTGGTGCAGCAGTGGTAGTTGTTGGAGGAGCTGTGGTAGTTGTTGGGCAGCAGCTGTGATAGTTTGTTGGAGCAGCTTGTGGTGTGGTTGGGAGCAGCTGTGGTAGTTGTTTGGAGCAGCTGTGGTAGTTGTTGGAGCAGCTGTTGTTGTCGTGTGAGCAGCTGTGGTGGTCTGTTGGAGCAAATGTGGTAGTTGTTGGAGCAGCTGTACTTGTGGTTGGAGCAGCTGTTGTTGTCGTTGGAGCAGCTGTGGTGGTGGGGTGCAGATGGTTGTGTAGTTGTTGGAGCAGCTGTGGTAGTGTTTGGTGCAGCAGTGGTAGTTGTTGGTGCAGCAGTGGTAGTTGTTGGGAGCACCTGTGGGTAGTTGTTAGGCAGCCAGTGGTAGTTGTTGGAGCAGCTGTGGTGGTTGTTGGAGCAAATGTGGTAGTTGTTGGAGCAGCTGTACTTTGTAGTTGGAGCAGCTGTTGTTGTCGTTGGAGCAGCTGTGGTGGTTGTGGGAGGCAGATATGTGTAGTTGTTGTGCAGCTGTGGTAGTTGTTGGTGCATGCAGTGGTAGTGTTGTTGGTGCAGCAGTGGTAGTTGTTGGAGCACCTGTGGTAGTTGTTTGTGCAGCAGTGGTAGTTGTTGTGAGCAGCTGTGGTAGTTGTGGAGCAGCTGTGGTAGTTGTTGGTTGCAGCAGTTGTTGTTGTTAGAGCAGCTGTGGGTAGTTGTTGGAGCAGCTGTGGTTGTTTTGTTGGAGCACCTGTGGTAGTTGTTGGTGCAAGCAGTGGTAGTTGTTGGAGCAGCTGTGGTAGTTGTGGGAGCAGATGTGGTAGTTGTTGGAGCAGCTGTGGTTAGTTGTTGGTCTGCAGCAGTGGTAGTTGTTGGAGCGGCTGTGGTAGTTGTTGGTGCAGCAGTGGTAGTTGTTGGAGCAGCTGTGGTAGTTGTTGGGGCAGCAGTGGTAGTTGTTGGGCGCAAGGAGTGGGTAGTTGTTGGTGCAGCAGTGGTAGTTGTTGGAGCAGCTGTGGTAGTTGTGGGAGCAGCTGTGGTAGTGGGTGTGCAGCAGTGGTAGTTGTGGAGCAGCTGTGGTAGTTGTTGGTGCAGCAGTGGTAGTTGTTGGAGCAGCTGTGTGGTAGTTGTTGCTGCAGCAGTGGTAGTTGTTGGTGCAGCAGTGGTAGTTGTTGGGAGCAGCTGTGGTAGTTGTGGGAGCAGATGTGGTAGTTGTTGGAGCAGCTGTGGTAGTTGTTGGTGCAGCAGCAGTGGTAGTGTTGGAGCGATGTGGTAGTTGTTGGTGCAGCAGTGGGGGTAGTGTGTTGGAGCAGCTGTGGTAGTTGTTGGAGCAGCTGTTGTTGTGTCGGGGGAGCAGCTGTGTGTGGTCGTGGGAGAGGCTATGTGGTGGATTGTGGGAGCAGATGTGTGGTGTGTTGGTGCAGCTGTGGTAGTTGTTGGTGCAGCTGTTTGGTAGTTGTTGGAGCAGCAGCTTGTGGTAGTGTGGGAGCAGCTGTTGTGTGGTTGGAGCAGCTGTGGTGGTTGTGGGAGCAGATGTGGTAGTTGTTGGTGCAAATGTGGTAGTTGTTGCTGCAGCTGTGGTAGTTGTTGGAGATGCTGTGGTAGTTGTTGGAGCAGCTGTAGTAGTTGTTGGAGCAGCTGTGGTTGTGGTTGAAGCAGCTGTGGTGGTTGTGGGAGCAGATGTGGTAGTTGTTGGAGCAGCTGTGGAAGTTGTTGGAGCAGCTGTGGTAGTTGTTGGAGCAGCTGTTGTTGTGGATGGAGCAGCTGTTGTTGTCATTGGAGCAGCTGTGGTGGTTGTGGGAGCAGATGTGGTAGTTGTTGGAGCAGCTGTGGTGGTTGTGGGAGCAGATGTGGTAGTTGTTGGTGCAGCTGTGGTAGTTGTTGGTGCAGCTGTGGTAGTTGTTGGAGCAGCTGTGGTAGTTGTTGGAGCAGCAGTGGTGGTTGTGGGAGCAGATGTGGTAGTTGTTGGAGCAGCTGTGGTTGTGGTTGGAGCAGCTGTTGTTGTCGTTTGAGCAGCTGTGGTGGTTGTGGGAGCAAATGTGGTAGTTGTTGGAGCAGCTGTACTTGTGGTTGGAGCAGCTGTTGTTGTCGTTGGAGCAGCTGTGGTGGTTGTGGGAGCAGATATGGTAGTTGTTGTAGCAGCTGTGGTAGTTGTTGGTGCAGCAGTGGTAGTTGTTGGTGCAGCAGTGGTAGTTGTTGGAGCACCTGTGGTAGTTGTTGGTGCAGCAGTGGTAGTTGTTGGAGCAGCTGTGGTAGTTGTTGGAGCAGCTGTGGTAGTTGTTGGTGCAGCAGTTGTTGTTGTTGGAGCAGCTGTGGTAGTTGTTGGAGCAGCTGTGGTTGTTGTTGGAGCACCTGTGGTAGTTGTTGGTGCAGCAGTGGTAGTTGTTGGAGCAGCTGTGGTAGTTGTGGGAGCAGATGTGGTAGTTGTTGGAGCAGCTGTGGTAGTTGTTGGTGCAGCAGTGGTAGTTGTTGGAGCGGCTGTGGTAGTTGTTGGTGCAGCAGTGGTAGTTGTTGGAGCAGCTGTGGTAGTTGTTGGTGCAGCAGTGGTAGTTGTTGGTGCAGCAGTGGTAGTTGTTGGAGCAGCTGTGGTAGTTGTGGGAGCAGCTGTGGTAGTTGTTGGTGCAGCAGTGGTAGTTGTTGGAGCGGCTGTGGTAGTTGTTGGTGCAGCAGTGGTAGTTGTTGGTGCAGCAGTGGTAGTTGTTGGAGCAGCTGTGGTAGTTGTTGGAGCAGCTGTTGTTGTGGTTGGAGCAGCTGTTGTTGTCGTTGGAGCAGCTGTGGTGGTTGTGGGAGCAGATGTGGTAGTTGTTGGTGCAGCTGTGGTAGTTGTTGCTGCAGCTGTGGTAGTTGTTAGTGCAGCTGTGGTAGTTGTTGGAGCAGCTGTGGTAGTTGTTGAAGCAGCTGTTGTTGTGGTTGGAGCAGCTGTTGTTGTCGTTGGAGCAGCTGTGGTGGTTGTGGGAGCAGATGTGGTAGTTGTTGGTGCAGCTGTGGTAGTTGTTGGTGCAGCTGTGGTAGTTGTTGGAGCAGCTGTGGTAGTTGTTGGAGCAGCTGTGGTTGTGGTTGGAGCAGCTGTTGTTGTCGTTTGAGCAGCTGTGGTGGTTGTGGGAGCAGATGTGGTAGTTGTTGGAGCAGCTGTACTTGTGGTTGGAGCAGCTGTTGTTGTCGTTGGTGCAGCAGTTGTTGTTGTTGGAGGAGCTGTGGTAGTTGTTGGAGCAGCTGTGATAGTTGTTGGAGCAGCTGTGGTTGTGGTTGGAGCAGCTGTGGTAGTTGTTGGAGCAGCTGTGGTAGTTGTTGGAGCAGCTGTTGTTGTCGTGTGAGCAGCTGTGGTGGTTGTTGGAGCAAATGTGGTAGTTGTTGGAGCAGCTGTACTTGTGGTTGGAGCAGCTGTTGTTGTCGTTGGAGCAGCTGTGGTGGTTGTGGGTGCAGATGTGGTAGTTGTTGGAGCAGCTGTGGTAGTTGTTGGTGCAGCAGTTGTAGTTGTTGGTGCAGCAGTGGTAGTTGTCGGAGCACCTGTGGTAGTTGTTAGTGCAGCAGTGGTAGTTGTTGGAGCAGCTGTGGTAGTTGTTGGAGCAGCTGTGGTAGTTGTTGGTGCAGCAGTTGTTGTTGTTGGAGCAGCTGTGGTTGTTGTTGGAGCACCTGTGGTAGTTGTTGGTGCAGCAGTGGTAGTTGTTGGAGCGGCTGTGGTAGTTGTGGGAGCAGATGTGGTAGTTGTTGGAGCAGCTGTGGTAGTTGTTGGTGCAGCAGTGGTAGTTGTTGGAGCGGATGTGGTAGTTGTTGGTGCAGCAGTGGTAGTCGTTGGAGCAGCTGTGGTAGTTGTTGGAGCAGCTGTTGTTGTCGTTGGAGCAGCTGTTGTTGTCGTTGGAGCAGCTGTGGTGGTTGTGGGAGCAGATGTGGTAGTGGTTTGTGCAGCTGTGGTAGTTGTTGGTGCAGCTGTGGTAGTTGTTGGAGCAGCTGTGGTAGTTGTTGGAGCAGCTGTTGTTGTGGTTGGAGCAGCTGTGGTGGTTGTGGGAGCAGATGTGGTAGTTGTTGGTGCAAATGTGGTAGTTGTTGCTGCAGCTGTGGTAGTTGTTGGAGATGCTGTGGTAGTTGTTGGAGCAGCTGTAGTAGTTGTTGGAGCAGCTGTGGTTGTGGTTGAAGCAGCTGTGGTGGTTGTGGGAGCAGATGTGGTAGTTGTTGGTGCAGCTGTGGTAGTTGTTGCTGCAGCTGTGGTAGTTGTTGCTGCAGCTGTGGTAGTTGTTGGAGCAGCTGTGGTAGTTGTTGAAGCAGCTGTTGTTGTGGTTGGAGCAGCTGTTGTTGTCGTTGGAGCAGTTGTGGTGGTTGTGGGAGCGGATGTGGTAGTTGTTGGTGCAGCTGTGGTAGTTGTTGTTGCAGCTGTGGTAGTTGTTGGAGCAGCTGTACTTGTGGTTGGAGCAGCTGTTGTTGTCGTTGGTGCAGCAGTTGTTGTTGTTGGAGGAGCTGTGGTAGTTGTTGGAGCAGTTGTGATAGTTGTTGGAGCAGCTGTGGTTGTGGTTGGAGCAGCTGTGGTAGTTGTTGGAGCAGCTGTGGTAGTTGTTGGAGCAGCTGTTGTTGTCGTGTGAGCAGCTGTGGTGGTTGTTGGAGCAAAATGTGGTAGTTGTTGGAGCAGCTGTACTTGTGGTTGGCGCGCTGTTGTTGTCGTTGGAGCAGCTGTGGTGGTTGTGGGAGCAGATGTGGTAGTTGTTGGAGCAGCTGTGGGTAGTTGTTGGTGCAGCAGTGGTAGTTGTTGGTGCAGCAGTGGTAGTTGTTGGAGCACCTGTGGTATTGTTGGTTGCAGCATGTGGTAGTTGTTGGCGCAGCTGTGGTAGTTGTTGGAGCAGCTGTGGTAGTTGGTGGTGCAGCAGTTGTTGTTGTTGGAGCAGCTGTGGTAGTTGTTGGAGCAGCTGTGGTTGTTGTTGGAAGCACCTTGGGTAGTTGTTGGCTGCAGGCCAGTGGTATTGTTGGAGCAGCTGTGTGGTAGTTGTGGGGAGCAGATGTGGTAGTTGTTGGAGCAGCTGTGGTAGTTGTTGGTGCAGCAGTGGTAGTTGTTGGAGCGGCTGTGGTAGTTGTTGATGCAGCAGTGGTAGTTGTTGGAGCAGCTGTGGTAGTTGTTGGAGCAGCTGTTGTTGTCGTTGGAGCAGCTGTTGTTGTCGTTGGAGAGGCTGTGGTGGTTGTGGGAGCAGATGTGGTAGTTGTTGGTGCAGCTGTGGTAGTTGTTGCTCCAGCTGTGGTAGTGGTTTGTGCAGCTGTGGTAGTTGTTGGTGCAGCTGTGGTAGTAGTTGGAGCAGCTGTTGTTGTGGTTAGAGCAGCTGTTGTTGTCGTTAGAGCAGCTGTGGTGGTTGTGGGAGCAGATGTGGTAGTTGTTGGTGCAGCTGTGGTGGTTGTGGGAGCAGATGTGGTAGTTGTTGGTGCAGCTGTGGTAGTTGTTGGCGCAGCTGTGGTAGTTGTTGGAATAGCTGTCGTTGTCGTTGGAGCAGCTGTGCTAGTTGTTGAAGCAGCTGTTGTTGTGGTTGGAGCAGCTGTTGTTGTCGTTGGAGCAGCTGTGGTGGTTGTGGGAGCAGATGTGGTAGTTGTTGGTGGAGCTGTGGTAGTTGTTGCTGCAGCTGTGGTAGTTGTTTGTGCAGCTGTGGTAGTTGTTGGAGCAGCTGTGGTTGTGGTTGGAGCAGCTGTTGTTGTGGTTGGAGCAGCTGTGGTGGTTGTGGGAGCAGATGTGGTAGTTCTTGCTGCAGCTGTGGTAGTTGTTGCTGCAGCTGTGGTAGTTGTTGGAGCAGCTGTAGTAGTTGTTTGAGCAGCTGTGGTTGTGGTTGGAGCAGCTGTGGTGGTTGTGGGAGCAGATGTGGTAGTTGTTGGAGCAGCTGTGGAAGTTGTTGGAGCAGCTGTGGTAGTTGTTGGAGCAGCTGTTGTTGTGGATGGAGCAGCTGTTGTTGTCGTTGGAGCAACTGTGGTGGTTGTGGGAGCAGATGTGGTAGTTGTTGGAGCAGCTGTGGTAGTTGTTGGTGCAGCAGTGGTAGTTGTTGGAGCAGCTGTGGTAGTTGTTGGAGCAGCTGTTGTTGTGGTTGGAGCAGCTGTTGTTGTGGTTGGAGCAGCTGTGGTGGTTGTGGGAGCAGATGTGGTAGTTGTTGGTGCAGCTGTGGTAGTTGTTGCTGCAGCTGTGGTAGTTGTTAGTGCAGCTGTGGTAGTTGTTGGAGCAGCTGTGGTAGTTGTTGGAGCAGCTGTGGTTGTGGTTGGAGCAGCTGTGGTGGTTGTGGGAGCAGATGTGGTAGTTGTTGGAGCAGCTGTGGAAGTTGTTGGAGCAGCTGTGGTAGTTGTTGGAGCAGCTGTTGTTGTGGATGGAGCAGCTGTTGTTGTCGTTGGAGCAGCTGTGGTGGTTGTGGGAGCAGATTTGGTTGTGGTTGGGGCAGCTGTTGTAGTTGTTTGAGCAGCTGTGGTGGTTGTGGGAGCAGATGTGGTAGTTGTTGGAGCAGCTGTACTTGTGGTTGGAGCAGCTGTTGTTGTCGTTGGTGCAGCTGTTGTTGTTGTTGGAGCAGCTGTAGTTGTGGTTGGAGTAGCTGTTGTGGTTGTGGGAGCAGCTGTGGTAGTTGTTGCTGCAGATGTGGTAGTTGTTGGAGCAGCTGTGGTAGTTGTTGGTGCAGCAGTGGTAGTTGTTGGAGCAGCTGTGGTAGTTGTTGGTGCAGCTGTGGTAGTTGTTGCTGCAGCTGTGGTAGTTGTTAGTGCAGCTGTGGTAGTTGTTGGAGCAGCTGTGGTAGTTGTTGAAGCAGCTGTTGTTGTGGTTGGAGCAGCTGTTGTTGTCGCTGGAGCAGCTGTGGTGGTTGTGGGAGCAGATGTGGTAGTTGTTGGTGCAGCTGTGGTAGTTGTTGCTGCAGCTGTGGTAGTTGTTGGTGCAGCTGTGGTAGTTGTTGGAGCAGCTGTGGTAGTTGTTGGAGCAGCTGTGGTTGTGGTTGGGGCAGCTGTTGTAGTTGTTTGAGCAGCTGTGGTGGTTGTGGGAGCAGATGTGGTAGTTGTTGGAATAGCTGTACTTGTGGTTGGAGCAGCTGTTGTTGTCGTTGGTGCAGCTGTTGTTGTCGTTGGTGCAGCAGTTGTTGTTGTTGGAGGAGCTGTGGTAGTTGTTGGAGCAGCTGTAGTTGTGGTTGGAGCAGCTGTTGTTGTTGTGGGAGCAGCTGTGGTAGTTGTTGCTGCAGATGTGGTAGTTGTTGGAGCAGCTGTGGTAGTTGTTGGTGCAGCAGTGGTAGTTGTTGCTGCAGCTGTGGTAGTTGTTGGTGCAGCTGTGGTAGTTGTTGGAGCAGCTGTAGTAGTTGTTGGAGCAGCTGTGGTTGTGGTTGGAGCAGCTGTGGTGGTTGTGGGAGCAGATGTGGTAGTTGTTGGAGCAGCTGTGGTAGTTGTTGGAGCAGCTGTTGTTGTCGTTGGAGCAGCTGTGGTGGTTGTGGGAGCAGATGTGGTAGTTGTTGGAGCAGCTGTGGTAGTTGTTGGTGCAGCAGTGGTAGTTGTTGGAGCAGCTGTGGTAGTTGTTGGAGCAGCTGTTGTTGTGGTTGGAGCAGCTGTTGTTGTCGTTGGAGCAGCTGTGGTGGTTGTGGTAGCAGATGTGGTAGTTGTTGGTGCAGCTGTGGTAGTTGTGGGAGCAGATGTGGTAGTTGTTAGTGCAGCTGTGGTAGTTGTTGGAGCAGCTGTGGTAGTTGTTGAAGCAGCTGTTGTTGTGGTTGGAGCAGCTGTTGTTGTCGTTGGAGCAGCTGTGGTGGTTGTGGGAGCAGATGTGGTAGTTGTTGGTGCAGCTGTGGTAGTTGTTGGTTCAGCTGTGGTAGTTGGTGGAGCAGCTGTGGTAGTTGTTGGAGCAGCTGTGGTTGTGGTTGGGGCAGCTGTTGTCGTTTGAGCAGCTGTGGTGGTTGTGGGAGCAGATGTGGTAGTTGTTGGAGCAGCTGTACTTGTGGTTGGAGCAGCTGTTGTTGTCGTTGGTGCAGCTGTTGTTGTCGTTGGTGCAGCAGTTGTTGTTGTTGGAGGAGCTGTGGTAATTGTTGGAGCAGCTGTGGTTGTGGTTGGAGCAGCTGTTGTCGTTGGAGCAGCTGTGGTGGTTGTGGGAGCAGATGTGGTAGTTGTTGGAACAGCTGTACTTGTGGTTGGAGCAGCAGTTGTTGTTGTGGGAGCAGCTGTGGTAGTTGTTGCTGCAGGTGTGGTAGTTGTTGGAGCAGCTGTGGTTGTTGTTGGAGCAGCTGTGGTAGTTGTTGGAGCAGCTGTTGTGGTTGTGGGAGCAGCTGTGGTTGTGGTTGGAGCAGCTGTTGTTGTCGTTGGAGCAGCTGTGGTGGTTGTGGGAGCAGATGTGGTGGTTGTGGGAGCAGATGTGGTAGTTGTTGGAGCAGCTGTGGTTGTGGTTGGAGCAGCTGTTGTCGTTGGAGCAGCTGTGGTGGTTGTTGGAGCAGCTGTAGTTGTGGTTGGTGCAGATGTGGTAGTTGTTGGAGCAACTGTGGTTGTGGTTGAAGCAGCTGTTGTTGTCGTTTGAGCCGCTGTTGTGGTTGTGGGATCAGATATGGTAGTTGTTGGAGCAGCTGTTGTTGTCGTTGGAGCAGCTGCTGTTTTCGTTGTAAAAGCTGTGGTGGCTGTGGGAGCAGATGTTGTAGTTGTTGGAACAACTGTGGTAGTTGTTGGAGTAGCTGTGGTAGTTGCTGTTGCTGTTGTGGTAGTTGTTGGAGCAGCTGTTGTGGTTGGCGCAGCTGTGGTTGGGCTTACAGTTGTGATTGGTCCTGGAGCCATTGTGGTTGCTGCTCTATTTTCCTGTATTGCTATTGCTGGTTTAGAAAAGTGAACATTTTTCTTTAAATTTAGACATCTTCTTCATTTAACTATACATTAGTATATTTCTTTACATATGTTAGTACTTACCCGCAAACCAAATCAAGAGCATTGAAATCTTCTTCGTCATTGTTCCTCTCTTTTCTTTAGGAAATACAGAAAAAGATTTTTTCATCTTGTTAAAATCAATAATTGCTGATTTAATTTGCTTTCACGTTTTCATCATATAAGAGGTTGTTCCTCTATTCAGGTGATTTTAATTCATATTGTTAACTATCATTAATTTTTAGCGCTTTTTAGTTTTAGGTAGAATCCTTGTTTTTTCACCTTTTTTAAATTGCTTTTTCATTTTCCATATATAGTCATCCATTTTTCATATATATTTTTATAAATATCAGTCCTTCAGTATCCTTCTGATACACTTTCCAAACTGCTTTAAAAATGAAAAGCAAAAATTCATGTCTTTTAGGAAAATGCATAAAAAAGCATAAGGCTTTTAAAAAGCCAAATGCAAACTGGCAAGACTGGCATTCAAAACTGAAATTCTAAATTATGATTGGGCATAAGTTGAGGATCCAATAAGGCTTATGAGATATTTTTGTCCAAATGGCAACAACTTTACAACAACCTTTGTCCTTTAAAAATACTCTGTCAAAGACATGTAAGTAGAGTAAAGTCATAGGTGGCCTTCAAAAAGCATGTCAGAGGAAAATAATATTTTTATGTGGATAATCTAAAAACAGATACAAAAATTAAACAAAAGGAAAGCAATGACAAGGCTTCTAAGAATAAATTGATTCATATTTCAAGATTACAAAGGTTGCACTAAACTTATATAGAATACAAGTAATTGTATAAAAAGCACAGAAAATTTAAAATCTATAGTTGTAGAATTAGACAGATATTTTGCAGAATATATAATAATATTTTATTATATGATGAATGATAAAAAAAATTGTCGAAATCAATGTGAAGATAAATAATAAATCTATGGTTCTGGGTGTTGTTGAAAGAGGCGTTATTTAGATTGTTAGAGCATTTCACTAACAAACAATCAATTGGTATAAATCTTATAGATATGACTTCTTAAAAAAAGTTATTAAACCTGTCTGTAGCTCATATAATTAAGGTTTTACGGTATGGACTACTTCCCCTTTAGATGAAAATTGTAAAGATTATCCATATATTCATAAAGGGTAATAAACACACTCTGGAACTATAGACTAATTTATCTTCTTCCAAAATGTTCAAAAATGTTGGAAACCTTTTGTTAAACAGTTGGGTCAATATTTGGAAAATAAACAAATTACTGGGTGAACAACAAAATCTTTTTGGGATACGTAGATCCACTACATATGTAGTAATGCACATGTTAAAGATAGAGATTAATTATAAATAGACATACATATTGATTTAAATAAGGCTTTTTGCTCTATTCATCATAGACAGTTGCTGGTAAAATTTGAAAAAGTATGAGATGAGATGAATTTGTAAAATCGACAGCAGTGATTCCAACTAAAAAATACACTATCTGGATTGAATACCACAAGGCTGTATTGATTCATCTGTAAACGTTTATAGATGAATCAAGAATAGTTTTCCCAGGTAAAAATAGTGTGTAAATTTTTGTACCAAGCAATTAAATTAGCTTAAAACATGGTTTTGATCAGTGTTAAAGTACTGAAATCTCAGAGTCAAGTAAAAGTATAAGTACTTCTCCAAAATATGACTTTGGTAAAAGTCCAAGTCACTGACTGAAATGTTACTTGAGTAAAAGTCTTAAAGTATCTGATATGCCTTGTACTTAAGTATGAAAATTACTGTAAAAATAGATGTACTCAAGTAATGTAATGAAAAGTATAAGTAAAAATTAAAACAAAGCAAATGCAGTTTGAAAGACATTTTTTAGATGTTGGTAAACTTTGAAAGTCAAATTCACTTAAAATAATATAAACAACCAAGTGCAGGAGAAATTTAGACCAAGTTTAGACAGAAAATACAAAGTTTTTGCAAGCTTTCAGTTTTCCTTCTTCAAGCAAGGTCAATGCTAAGCAACCAACACACAACCAAGTGCAGGCAAAGGGGGTGTATGCTAAGAACATGGTGAAGTGATAAACCAGGCTTAGTTAACCTACAGGAAGTGGTAAACCTGCTAATAGATACACCTGCCGCCAACACACCACACACACAAATCTCTGTATTTTATACTGGATATTTTCAACCCAGCTATTGAATGTAGTGCACTAGATGATCTTTTCTTCATAAGAGAACAGCAAGCACTGCAGCCAGAATATGGCCTTTTTTGACCTGCTGTATATCAGCCAGCCCATAACAATTTTTCCCTTCCATTGCAAGAGGTTAGATACTTTGGGAATTCTCTACCCTCTGAATCTGCTAGCTCCGGCCCTGGTTTATACTGATTTATTAATGGACAGTGTGGAAATCTATGAACAATAAAACCAATGTAAATTGTGTTCCTTTGTTTTATTTGTCTTTGTCCTAATTCTAGAAGTAGAAATAGTCAAATTAACAGTGTTGTATAGTAACGAAGTACAAATACTTCACTACTGTACTTAAGTATATTTTGGAGTACTTTATACTTTTCTTGAGGATACATTTTTTTGATTAAAAATTTTGATTGATTTCACTTCACTATATTTCCAAACTTAATTGCATACTTTTACTCCGATACATTGTCAATGTTTGGTTTAGTTACTCGTTACAAAAAAAGCGAGGCATCACCCGATGGAACTGGAAGTGGATGTGTCAATCATACAATTCAACCATTCAAATCAACGACTGCAGGCAACATGCTAGCCAATCACAGCTGGAGAGGGGCGGGTCCCTGGTTCAGACGTTCAGCCTTCAGAGAGACACCGTGGCTCGGCTGTGGTCACCGTCCGTGTCGGTAGAGCGGGATGGATATTCGGTCTGATTACCAAATAATTACAAGAAGAGTCAAAGAAGCAAGCGAAAGCGATCTGGAAGCAGCGATATTAATTTCTGTTTGAAGTGTCAGCATTGAAGTCAACACTTGAGTAAACATTCACGCTAGGAGGGTTAGGAGCAGAAGCAGCAAAAACTGCCAAACTAAAGAAACCTGGGTTACTTCAGGCAGAAGGGAACTCTGTTTGTTCTGGTCCTTGTTCTCTGTAATTACAGAACCTCTGCTAGTATACATTTTTATTTCAGTGTTCAGCCTGACATCAGCGCTCATGTTTATCAGCATGTCTACTTATTCTTGACTTTTGAGTCATAAAACGGCACTACAGGTTGCCATATCTCACTGATAGTTTCCTGGCCAAACCAGCATAAAAACTTCCCCCCTTAAAAGAAAAAAAAAACAAGCCCAAATCTCAAACTCTCATGTTAAAAGCACAGAACTATTAAACACATAAAAACACTGCTGTAAGCACACTACTGTGCTGAAGCAAAAAAAAACAAAAAAAAAAAAAAACTTTGCGCTTACAACTCCACACAAAATGTACAATCAGTCAAACAAATAACACACAAGATCACTTTAACAATCATGATATATCAACCGAAAAAAAAGAAAACTTTTATCAATAGCTTCCCAACATGAGTTGTAAATCTACTTTAATATAAACTTAATATATCTTGCAGAATATAGCTCAATCAAACATTTCTCTTTCACAGCCATGAGATATTATGGTGCTTGCTGTTCTCTTATGAAGAAAATATCAACTAGTGCACTAAATTCAATAGATGGGTTGAAAATTTAACTAAGCCTGGTTTATAACTTAACCATGTTCTTAGTATACTCCCCCTTTGCCTGCACTTGTGTATAATTTTAAAGTGTATAGCACTGACCTTACTTGAAGAAGGAAAACTGAAAGCTTACAAAAAATGTATTTTCTGTCTAAACTTGGTCTAAATTTCTCCTGCACTTGGTTGTTTATATTATTTTAAGTGAATTTGACTTTCAAAGTTTACCAAAATCTAAAAAAATGTAATTCAAATTGCATTTGCTTTGTTTTACTTTTTACTTATACTTTTTATTACATTACTTGAGCACATCTATTTTTACAGTAATTTTCATACTTAAGTACAAGACATTTCAGATACTTTAAGACTTTTACTCAAGTAACATTTCAGAAAGTGACTTGGACTTTTACCAAAGTCATATTTTGGAGAAGTACTTATACTTTTACTTGACTCCGAGATTTCAGTGACTTTATAAAACATTGCAAATGAAATTATTTTGCAGTGAAATTATTTTGAGGAACCCTAATCATACTATTATAACTACGCAAAGGTCTAAACAAGAGCTTCATTTATTTTCAAATAAAAATAAATAAAAGCAACAATAACAACGAAATAATGGTAAAAGTGACACTCTCACCTTTTTCAGACGGCTGTGGCTAAGAATCTCAATTTTTATGACCTACAGTCTTTGCTTTTCCATCTTTCCAGCAGTCTTTAGAACTCCTGCCTGGCACAGAATATTTACTTTTATAGAGGAGATTATGTTTTTGTTGATAAAATGTTATTTTGAGATATTAACGTTGGTTACTTACATTTCTCAAGTGCAAATCAAAACTGAAATCTCGTGCTCCAAGCACGCACACACACACACACCTAATAGAAAACAGCCAATCAGGAAGAAGGAAAGGCGGGACTTAAGACAGCACAACCAATAAGAGCGGAGTTAAAGGTCTACCTTGTCAATCAAAGGCCAGGCACGTTAGTGATTGGCTGCGTGGAGCGCCAGGCCCCGCCCCCGCTGGCGCACAGCAACTTTGAAATGACACGCCGAGCGCTTCAAACGGAGGCGCTCCGGGCGAACCTGTGCATGTACGCACATCTGGCTGTGCCAATCCGACACTTTTTTTGTAACGAGTAACTAAACCAAATATTGAAAATGTATCGGAGTAAAAGTATGCAATTATGTACGGAAATATAGTGAAGTAAAAGTAATCAAAAAATGTTATACTCGAGAAAAGTATAAAGTACAAAATATACTTAAGTACAGTAGTGAAGTATTTTTACTTCGTTACTATACAACACTGGTTTTGATGCACCCTGACTCTCACCTATTTACCAATGGAGATATTCTCATCTCAGCCCACTTTTGAATAAAGAATTTACCTAGCCTATTAAACATTTTGAGGAAATTGGAGCATCTGGAAACAGATTCTATATAAGAAAATGTTAACTCCACACAGAAAGACCTGGTGTTCTTTCTCTGAGGTAACAGACTAAACAGTTTAACATTGTGCTACCTGTAATATAAGACAAAAAATGTCTTATCACTACAGGTGAAAAGAAAATAATCAGACTTTACAGAGACCACAATAGGTCAGATATTAAATACTTACAAATTACGTCTGGTGATTAAAAAAAATTCTGCGCAAAAGATGAGATTCTCTCTGATTATTTCCGTTTGCTGTCTGTGGTTGTGACTGTTCTTAACTCTCACAAAAAAGCTTTTATATCCACGCAGAACAGGTACTGTGACATCAGGACTGAACAACACTACTATACCTGAGTAATATGTGAGCAATGCAGTATTTAGGTGTGGCCCCTTTGATTTTTGTTGTGCGTTTTATTATTTGTATTAGCTAAACTGGTTGAGCTGCATTTCTTAGCCGTGTGGTATAATGATATGACGTTGGACTTTTGTTTTAGTAATTAATTTAGTTTTTTTGTTCTTTTTCTTTTTATAAACTGGTACATAGTTAATGTGAGAAGCCTAATTCAATCCAATTAAATTTAATTTTATTTATATAGCGCCAATTCACAAAACATGTCAACTCAAGGCACTTTACTAAATCAAATTCAATCAGATTATACAGATTGGGTCAGATTATACAGATTGGTCAGAAATTTCCTATATAAGGGAACCAGTTGAGTGCATCAAAGTCCCGGTAAGCAGCATTCACTCCTGGAGAACCGTAAAGCCATTGGGAGAGTCATCTGCATTGTCCATGGCTTTGCAGCAATCCCTCATACTGAGCAAGCATGAAGCGACAGTGGAAAGAAAAACTCCCCATTAACGAGTAGGAAAACCTCCAGCAGAACCAGGCTCAGTGTGAACGGCCATCTGCCTCGACTGACTGGGGGTTAGAGAAGACAGAGCAGAGACACAAGAGAGACAAAAAAAAAAAAACACAGAAGCACACATTGATCCAGTAATCCGTTCTACATTCGATGGAAATAGCAGGTGATCTGTCTTCCCTGGATGATGTCACAGCTAACAGTACGCCAGACCAGGTGTACCTACTATGAAGAAAAAAAGGACAGAACAATAAGATAAAAGCTGAAATGATGACAAGCAATGCAAAACTGGATAAAAGTAGGAGAACTCAGTAGAGTGAGAAAAATAGGCCCTGATGTCCTCCAGCAGCCTAAGCCTATAGCAGCATAACTATAGAGATACCTCAGGGTAACATGAGCCACTCTAACTATAAGCTTTGTCAAAATGGAAAGTTTTAAGATTAGTCTTAAAAGTAGACAGGGTGTCTGCTTCACGGACCAAAACTGGGAGTTGGTTCCACAGGAGAGGAGCCTGATAACTAAAGTATCTGTCTCCCATTCTACTTTTAGAGACTCTAGGAACCACCAGCAGACCTGCAGTCTGAGAGCGAAGTGCTCTGTTAGGAACATACTGGGTAATCAGAGCTCTGATATATGATGGAGCTTGATTATTAAGGGCTTTATAGGTTAGAAGAAGAATTTTCAATTCTATTCTTGATTTAACAGGAAGCCAGTGAAGGGAAGCTAAAATTGGAGAAAAATTATCCCTCTTGTTGATTTTCATCAATAGGGCTGCTGCACTAATATATGTCAGACAATCAACTGTATTTATTTAAAAGCCCACTTCATTGATTTTACAAATTTCATTATAATTTTTTATTGCATATCTTGAACTTTTTCTAATTGTATTGTTTTCCTGTATTTTATTAAATAGTTTGTTGTTATGATTATTTCTGTCGATAACATAGGTACTTGCTGTGCATTAAGTTGGCCGGTACACTGTACCAAAAATATTAAATTTTACCCCTGACTAAGTCTCTAGCATACACCATGTACCAAGCCATCTACGCGCACCTCCCTGTGCCCCTACCTCTCCACAGTTGACAACCTGTTGCCAATTTGTTGATTAAAAAAATATTTTCTCAAAACATATCCATTGTTTCAGCAGACGCTTGTTGCACATTCAAGTTGATGTAAGTGTTTTGGATGAGAGAAGAAAAGCAGAGGAAAACGATCACAGCTGTGATGTTGACCTGGCTCCAAAAAGGGCTAAAAGAGTACATGAACTAGAGCAGAGTTTAAAGATAGCAGCATTCTGAACAATCCTTTGCAACACAAGAAACCATACCATATGCAGAGTGTGAGATGCGCATGGGTGGAGCGCCAGAGCTGGGTAGGAAAATATTGCTACAACGACATGGGTTTGTTGAGACCACTGAGAAGAAATATATGTTACACAAGGAGACCATACAAGAAATAAGCTTATTGTAATATTGAGTCTATATTTTTTACATATTATACTTTTATGTTATATCTTTATTTTTTAAATTTTTCAAAGAGGAGAAAATCTAGTGGTACTGAAAAACACAGCAGGGGTAGTGCATATCTGTAGAACTAGTAGCTGTGGCCCCTTTTTGGCCCTCCCAGTTTTAAATGCACTTAATAACAACATGCAACAACTGGATATATGAGCAGGCGGAGGTAGGCTCGGGGTCTTTTTCACACCCCTGTTCTCCGATTGCCAGAGTTCGGGGCCTGCATTAGGAGCGGGCCACCTGGTCCAGGGTCTTGGCTGGCGGTGGACATTGGGTCCAGCTGATCGGCTGGACCTGGGGCTGGCGCTTCTGCTCTCCCCTGGAATATGGGGGGTTGAGGAGGCGGGCTAAGGTAGGGAGGGCAGGGGTGAAGATAGCACCTCAGAGTTTGTTTGGGTGAGAGGGAGCTCTGGTGGTTCAGCCCGTTCGGTTTATGTTGGCCCCATCTCCGGGTGAGTGGGCCCGTGAGTCGCCTGGGACCAGGGTGGGGAGTTAGGACCTGGTCCATGCTCCGGTCATGCCCCCAACCCCCCCCATTTTGATGTTAGGGTTCACCCCTCTGGGGTGCCAGTGCCTGGACCTGGGAATATAGGATGTGTGTGGTGGGTGCGAGTGTGTGTTTATTATTTTTTATTTTTTTGTAGGAGTGTTTGCATGTGGTGGCAATAGGGTGGTAACGAATGAATGTGACTGTGTATGTGGTTTTCTGTTTGTCTATTTGTCAGGTAGGGTTTGAACTGCACCCTCACCTGGTCTCAGGTCTCCACTAAGTGTG
Organism: Fundulus heteroclitus; assembly: GCF_011125445.2. Classification (NCBI taxonomy): domain Eukaryota; kingdom Metazoa; phylum Chordata; class Actinopteri; order Cyprinodontiformes; family Fundulidae; genus Fundulus; species Fundulus heteroclitus. Next base: position 15,247 of record NW_023397420.1, on the reverse strand, counting down.
GAGCCGCCCGTCCTGGTCCCCAAGGCTGGTGCCTTGGCCCGGTGGTGCGTTGGTGGTCATAGGTGTCCAGGGCTGGGTGCTTTGGCGGGCGCTAGCTTGCTCCTGGCAGCTGCTTCTCGGGGCCTGCCTCTATCGGGCCCCCTGCTGGGGGGCCGGTCGGCCGTGGGCCTCTGGTCTCTGGGGCCCCCAGGAGCCAGCGGATGATTGGAATTTAACCGGAACTATGTGGTTTAGTCAGATGAGACTGTGTCATGGCTTTGTTTTCTATGGTGACCCGAAAGCAACAAACACAGAAACAGATAGACAATTTACAGATGTTTATTGAAAAGGTGATGGACAGAGTAGATATAGATGTGGATAGTATACTGGCCAGCGTTGGAGGCTCAAGTCATGGATTGTGGGGAAGGAGGGGTGAGGTGAGTAGGTGTGCACCAGAGAACCAAAAGGCTTGAAGTAAGGTAACTAGAGGCTGACTTTGGGGCTGATGTAAGATGAAGAACCACGGAATAATATGTGAACGACACAACTGTGGTGGGGCTCCTCAGGGACAACAATGAACAGGCCTACAGTGGGGAGGTGAAACATCTGGAGGACTGGTGCGACAAAAACAATCTGATTCGGAATGTCATAAAAACAAAAGAGATCATCGTTGACTTCAGGAAAAATCTGCCAAGTCACACACCACTCCTGATTGACGAGTGAGTCAGCAGCATCAGATTCTTGGGAGTGCAGATCACAGACACTTTGACCTGGTTCCTCCATACCTCTGCTTTTGTGAAGAGAGCACAGCAGCATCTACACTTTCTGTGTTGGTTGAGAAGCACACAACCTCCCATTTCTCATCCTCACAACTTTCTACAGATAGAAAATAGAGAGCATACTGACCAGCTGAATCTATGTCTGGTTTGGAGCTTGCAGTGCCTCAGACTGGAAATGTAGTGAAGACAGCGGAGAGAATAATCGGGACAGTGCTTCTCTCCATGCATGACACTGCTCACAGGCTTTGTATGAACTGGGCTAAGACAACTATAAAAGACCCTTCCAACCCCTACCATAGACGGTTCTCCCTGCACCTCTGGTGCTGTGTGTGAACTGTGCAGTCCTGTTTTCAGATGAAAGTAAATTCTGCATTTCATTAAAAAATCAAGGTTTCACAGTCCAGGGAATTCTTGAATACTTCATGTTTCCCTGTCAGGTCTCCCTTGAAAATACATTTGCTAATCTCAATAGTGACTTTCCTGGTTAAACAAAGGTTTCATTGTAAAATTCCCACTGCTCACTGGAAATCTTGATTTTGTTGTCCAGGTACCCACACTGCCGAAGGTACCAAAAGCTGGTTCAGTGATCATGGTGTTCCTCTTCTTGATTGGCCGGCAAACTCTCCTGACCTGCCTCTCATCTTCCCCTTGACAGCACTCTATAGATTTCTATGTGGTGTTGTAGAGAGTAAAATACAAGACACCGAACCCAACAAGGCTGATACTAAAGGCAGCTATGAAAGCAACCTGGCCTTCCATTACACCTACGCAGTGCCACAGGCTGATCACCTCCATGGTTCACTGATGCAGTAATTTATACAATAACATGCCCAATCAAGTATTGAGTGATTAGAAATGGACATACTTTTCAGACACCTGAAATGTGTGCCTAAAACATCCTTTTTTGATTGATCTAATGTGATATTCAAATTTTCTGAGACACTGACTCTTGGGCTTTATTTACCTGTAAGCCATAATCATCAAAATTACAAAAAAATAAAAGCTTCAAATAGTTTACTCTGTGTAATGATTTTTTTTTTTAAATAACCATTTCACTTTCTGAAATGACAGACAAATAAATTTGCACTTCAGAATCAAGTTTATTGCCAAGTAGGTTTGCACTTACGAGGAACTTCCATGCAATATTAATTTATTTTTAGATGTATGTGCATTCCGACTTGTTTTTCTACAGAGCAGCGAATAAATTGACTGCACATGCTTTTTGTTTGTATTAATGGTTAGCAGGATCCTCCCTTGGGTGTGTCATTTTGTTTTGCAGCGCTCATCATGAGCTTTTCAGAAACTTTGCAATAAGAAAGTTGAAATAAAATTGATAATTTCCTCTTATTCAACACAAAAGTGCTTTCAGAATTTAACAGGCCAGAGGCTTTAAAGAATATTTATATAAAAATCAGGTTTCTTAGAGGCAATGGAAATTTGAAAGGTGGGGAATATTGTCCTCGCTGCAAACAGGTTAGGGAGCTTTTTGACTGAAGCTGGGAGTGGATACGGGCTCAATAGGTTAACTTGAACAAAATGAACAAAAACATTTTTTTTTTTTCAGAAATATGACAATGATCCTGATTCTCAAATGTATCAGAAGCATTTGCTCAATTTTACTGGCAAAAAGCAAACATATCAGTGAGACAACAAAAAAAAAAATGTATTGTTGATAGAATAGGTCCTGCCATATATAGTAGGGGTTTACTTATTTACATATAAGAGTATTTACTTACTCTTCTAAGGTAAGTAATGAATGTGAAAGTTTGGTGCAGCAACTGTTTCACAGCTTAATGTTGACATCCATGTTCATAAGCTACCATAATCTTTCTAGCTTTAAACCAGTATATTGTCTTACATAACTTTCTATTATGTGTGATGTTCCATGATGCATGCTCTGATGGTAACACACCTATACACACCCGGTGTACTGTCATATCCTTTCTTGTTGGTGAAAATTTCTCCAGGAGGATTGTTTGTTTAGGTTTG
>NW_023397420.1:0-7500 GCF_011125445.2 Fundulus heteroclitus | reverse complement strand
GCCAAAGAGAGCCCAACAGATTTTACTTCCACAATTGGAGCCTTACTGCTGTTGTGCCACTGCCATGGGGCATAAATAAATAAATGGATAACTAAATAAATAAGTAAATGGATATGTACGACAGGCTTTTAAAGTAGCTGTTGTTAAACATTTACTTAAGAAACCCTCTCTTGATCAAGATCCATCCATTGACTTAATAAATTACAGACCTATGGCTAATCTTCTTTTCCTATCTAAAAGTCTAGAGAGAGTAGTTGCAAATCAAGTATGTGAACATTTACAAAGTAATGACCTATTTAAAGAGTTTCAGTTAGGCTTTAGAGCTCATCATAGGACTGAAGCAGTTCTGGTGAAGATCACTAACGATATTCTCATGGCCTCAGATAATGGACTTGTGTCTAATCTCAGTGCTGCATTTGATACAGTTGATCACAATATTCTCCTTGAAAGACTTGAGCATACTGTAGGGATTAAGGGGAAAGCATTAGGCTGATTTAAATCCTATCTGTCGGACAGATTCCAGTTTGTTCATGTTAATAATAAATCTTCAAACTCTAGGGTCACTTGCGGAGTACCACAGTGTTCATTCCTTGTTTACTATATATATATATATATATATATATGCTTCTGATTGGTAAATTTTTCAGAAAGCATGAAATTATTTTCCACTGTTATGCTGATGACATTCAGCTAGATTTCTTCATAAATCCTGATAAATCCAATCAATTACTTTGACTACAGCTATGTCTTGACTTTAAACAGCTTTTAAATTCTGACAAGATAGAAGTTGTAATCTTTGGACAACATTAACTTTTTAATCAATCACTTAATCTGGATGGCATTAAATTGGCCTCTGGTAATAAAGTAAAAAATCTCAGTGTTATTTGTGACCAAGTCATTTAAATCCTATATTAAACAGGTTTCCAGAGTTTCCTTTTTTCACCTCAGGAATATCGCCAAAATTAGAAACCTTCTGTCCACGGGTGATGCTGAAAAACTAGTCCATGCATTTGTTACTTCAAGGCAGGATACTTGTAATTCTTTACTATCAGGAAGTCCACAAAATGCAGTTCAAAGTCTTCAGCTGATCCATGATGATGCAGCAAGAGTTCTGATGGAATCAACAAGAGAGATCATATTTTCCAATTTTAGCTTCCCTTCATTGGCTTCCTGTTAAATCAAGAATATAGTTTAAAATTCTCCTTCTCACATATAAAGCCCTTAATAATCAAGCTCCATCATATGTCAGAGCTCTGATTACCCCGTATGTTCCTAACAGAGCACTTCTCTCTCAGACTGCAGGTCTGCTGGTGGTTCCTAGAGTCTCTAACAGGGGCGTAGGAAGGTTTTAAAATGTGGGGGGGCAAATAAGATAGATAAGGTACTATAGCCAAATGGCGAGCGGAGCGAACCAAAAAATTTTTTGGGTCCATAGGCAAGGAAAAGTGAAATGCACTCCTATTTAACATGTTTAATGAGCATTCGGATTAAAGAAGCAATCAGTACAAAATCTATGTCAGCACTGTAGGCTTAAGAGTTATTTTTTCGAGGCACATCATTATCTTCTTAACATTTAGGAGGTATTTACCAAACATAGAACTACCCCAAGAGGCAACAGATATTGACAGATTAAATTTGGTATTATCTCAAAGACAAAGAACAATGTTTAAATATACAATTTTTACATACTTTTTACATATCATTCAATAAATGATAAGCTTTTTAATTAAGAGTAATTTTCATTTGAAGGTCCTTTTATGGGAGCAGCCATCTTGGTGAAGAACAGTACTGCCACCTCCCAGTTTGTGACGTCACTGTGCGGGATCGACTGTAGAGCAAGTCCTAATGCCCTATCTGTCCCCTTGTAAATAAATACCCGTTTTCATGCCAAAATATTTTTTTTTCAACCACTTAAACAAATATAGACATGGTATTAAGCATTTAAATTTAAATGAATACAAATTTTACATTTTAGAGATATAAAAAGACTACAAATAAGCATTAAAGTACGGTTTATAGGTTGGGTTCTGCAATGTTATAAGATGAGTATAAAACTCATCTTTAGAACCAATCTCTGCTCAAAATGGTGATCTGCACCGCCTAATCTACTTTCAGCAGTTATCATGAATTATTGCAACGTTAAACTGCAGAAAATACAGCCAGATCAGCTCTTTCTGAGTTTACCCTCTGCTCCTGTCACGATGAGCTGCAGTGCGTTATGAGGCAGAGGGATATTTCAGCGTCACTTAGTTTAGACCCCAAACAATCGACTTCACTTTCAGAAACAAGCCCAAAAAAAAAACAAAAAACTGCAACCTCACAAAATTTGCAAGCGACTTTAAAAAAAAAAATAAGACCAAAGTCGTATAAAATAAGTGGGCTTCACAACAGTGAGCACTCTTTCCAAGTTCGTCGTATCCCTCCGCCGTTCTGGTCGGTAAACAAATGTTACAGCAAATTCTACATCATAAAAAAATAAATACAAAAAATCCTCGCTCTCATGTCATCTTGAAGACATCCTTTATCCAAATGTTGGCTGCAGACAACGTGTTTTCTCTCTGGCCAGAAGCACGATGGCATATCCTCCCTCTTCACGTTGGTAATCCAGTAAAACAGCCCATGGTGAATGATGAATCGGAAAGGTGAAAAAAATAATGTTTTTTCCACTTTTACTCGATGTATTGTTACATCCACCTGCCATGCACGTGGGCATGGTTGCCTTAACAATAGCACTCACGAATTTCAATGGTGAAGTCCTCTGGAAATCCGAAATAATTGTTGTTGATCGCAGCTGTGTACAACAGCTCCTACAGCTGCCAATGCGCGGCGAACTGCCGTCGGCTCTCCGCTTATCCACGTCACAGGATGTGATCCAGACGACAATTTATGTTTTGTTTTTTTCGTATTGATTAACACTAAATTCATTAAATCACCATGAACGTATTAGTTTTAGGTATAGCTAATGATCCACTGATTTTTCCTTGTTGACCGGACTTCCCCTTTAAAGATACTAATATTGATTTCAAAGTAAAATGGTTTTGACATAACAAATGTGCAATTATTGAGAATTAAAAATTCAGGCTATCCTAGGTCTTGGTTTAAATCTCTTCTTCTTTGTGTGTGTGTATGTGTGTGTGTGTGTGTGTGTGTGTGTGTGTGTGTGTGTGTGTGTGTGTGTGTGTGTGTGTGTGTGTGTGTGTGTATGTGTATATGTATGTATATTTCTTTTGTATTTTTATTCTTATTTTTTTCTCATTTTCTTTGTGATCCACTGTATATAGGAAGATACACTGTACATAACCGAGGCCCCTTTTCCTACTCCTGACTATTGACTGACTATTGAGCCGATGTGACAAGTGAATTTCTCCAATGTGAGATCAATAAAGACTATCTTATCTTATCTTAATGGTTTAAAAGGAAGTGACTATAGCGCACGAGTCAAGAGGTCTTTGGGTGGACAGATTCATAAAACTTGAATACCGAGAAGATTGGCCACACATGTTACTTATTAACTAGGTCCCATTAAACAGTACATAGTCATACAAGATGCAAACGATTTACACATACTAAGAGTACTGAAGCTTAACCCATGTTAAACAAAATAATAATGAATTTGAATGTTAAAAAGATAATGAAATAACCAGTAGACTTCAAGTAATTAAAAATTAAATTTAGAGAAAAAAAAATATTAATAAGAATTGAATTCAATAACAGTAACACTATCAATTAATTAGGTAGCCAAATACTTCTTGTTGATATTGATAGCTTTGTTATTGTTGTATTTATCAAAATAAATGATAATGACATGCAAAAATACCACTACACCCCAATGATTGACTATTTTCACAGATTGAGATGGGAGATGCTTTTTTATTAATCGATGGACAGGAAATTTGTCTGAGCAAAATTTACTCAAGTTGAAGAACATTTCCTTTAGAAACCGATAACATTTGGTCCCTCTAAAAAGAGTAAAAAAATGTACTTCAAATATCACTTATAGAATACAAAGTTGAGCAAAAACATTTTTTTGTGGGAAATAATTTTAACTCTTAAAAAAGTACTATGCCATTTTTCCTGTGCACTCAGGAGTAATCAGTATTGGGAATGTAGCAGCACTGATTCCTATTAATCTCCTTCCAATTCAGCATGAATATTACTCACAACAAACAATGGATTTCATTCCATCTAAAACCCACGTTATGCAACTGAGTAACTGTGTTATTTCAACCTGGGCTCTTTTCCAACACCCTGCGGGGTTATTTCTTTTCTTGAGGCAAATCACACCTGCACGTTTTTTTCAGTTTCTGTTTCTATTGTATCGAATACAATTTTCTTTTGCACCTGTTGCTTTCTTTATGAATCTTTTTTTGTTTAATACTTGGACAAAATGAACACAGCCTGTATTAATGGAATACATTAAATTACACCAGCAGTGACACACAATTTGAGTTGGCACTCAACACAGGGCTTGAACTCACAAACCTGAACTTAAGAGTTTTGTGCTCAACCAACTCGACCGCTTGATTTGCAGTATCTGGGACCACCAGTAGACAAGACCACTGCAGTTGTAGCCTGCCCAGGACAAAGTGTTACAGAAATGATCTGCAGTGAGGCAAGACAAGCATAAAATCTGTTACGATTCATAGGCCCTGAATCAGACATGTTGCTCTGATGTTAACAATTAGTTTGCTGTTTAATTATCTATTATTTAGGCTCTTAAAGAGGTGAGTAATTTGGACTGCATAACTGAATTAGTAAAGGTGATGCAAGACATATGTAGCTGTAAAGTTAATAGAATTTAATGAAGGGGCAATTTGTGTAGACAAACTTGTTTTCTACCACTTGGAACTACACGTATAACAATAACTGCAGGGCAAATGGAGAAAAAAACATGTTGTGACACATTGGAAAACTATAGCCTATCACTCTCCATAAAAGTAATCAGTAGGGATGAAACTGGTTTGGTGGAATGAGATCTCCCAATATTTAATATAAACAATATTTTGTGCCAAAGGGAAGTATGTCTAGCAAAGAGCTGACTTTAGCCTCTTTCACAAAACACTTCAAGGTGGGGTTAAGGCACAGTTTTGTTCTCTCCGTGTGTTCTTTGAAATTAACAATGTGGCAAAAGGAGGAATTCAAAGTTCAGTCCAAGAGAGGAGAGCTTGCCCAATACAGCCTGGCTGTATTGGGCAAGCCGAGATTGTTGGTTAAGGGAGTGATGTGGTGATGACCTATGACTACTCCGCAGGATTTCAATAAAGAAGTGCCAGAAATTTCTTCTAACGAAAGGAATTAAAAAGTTAGACTGATATTTAAGAGTCTCCTGATTCACATTTTATGAATTCAGGTTTTGTTCTGCATTTCCCCTCAGCCTGCATGTGAGATATCACCTACTTCACTTGTGATTCATGAATGGCTGGAAGGACAGCGGAGGCTGCTTGTCTTTGTAGGTTTTTGAATCAAATCTTTTGTAAAAGACCCTGCCTGTGGTCTGGTGAAATATGTAAACAAACATTATTAGCCTCAGTAATGAAGGTGTTTACTATAAGCCTGAAACCACATCTATGTTTGAGACACTAATTTTTAGTTATATTGTGTTAATGGACTTGGACCCAATGTTGAGTATCATGTCGTAAATTAAACATATTCCTCGACCACCCAAGTAATCAGGGTGCATCTGTGTTTTTCTCAAGGCAGGCCTTGCCTCCGTGACTAATGATTAGTTTTGTTTTTGTCAGGATACGTCACGAGAAGAGACTTGACCTTTAGAGGTATTGTTACACAATACCAGTTCAGTTAAAACAATATTGAAGTGAAGATTTAACAGCCATTAGCTGGCACGGGTCAACTAGCAATTAACCCGACAAAGGTATATTGTTTTGGTCAGTCTTCCACCCACATTTCTCAAGAGAAGAATGTCAGAGCCTTTTTATGCCGCCAGGTAAAAGGTGTGAACGTCCTGTTCCAGCCATAAGCCATGAGAGCAACGTTACACCTCCCAGGCCTTATGAAAGTGCAAGGCGTTTTTAATTTTAATATTTTTAGTTTGCTTTACCTTGACCTAGTGGTACCTTCTCAATCTTTCCAAAAGGCACAACAAATTAAATTAGATTAGATTAGATTCAACTTTATTGTCATTACACAGGTACAGGTACAAGGCAACAAAATGCAGTTTAGGTCTAACCAGAAGTGCAATAGCAGCAAGCGCAGGATAAACAATGGTTCCATATGTACAGGACATGGGTTATTACTGAATAAATATAGAGATGTATACTATTATAGACAGAATTTTATTGATCGATTTGTCCTATGAGTATAATATATAGATAACTAGTATTGTGAACTGAATTTACAGCTGGATATGTACCGAATATAGTATACAGGCACAAAATGAACAAAATGAACACATATCAATACATTAATACATCTAAACAATAATTTATTTACATATAATGAAAAAAAACTTCTGTTATTCTAAATGTAACAAAATCTAAATAGAAAATGTTTCGCATGTGAAAAGTACTTGTAGACAACTTTTATAGCGACTTAGTGCTTGGATCATGTTCAGACATGTGATCAAAGTAGAACATGTCAGCATTTTTGCATTGAGCTCACTTGTGTTTAAAGTTAAGAACTTCAGTAAGGAAATTATAAAACAAAAAATAACCCAAACAAACGCACATGTGAAGCTTGGACAATCTTACAAATCATTGCAGTTAATCTACGTGACCACCAGAAGGTTAGTGATCAAGGTGTTCCCTGTTACAGACAATCAGCGGATACACCCTTGTCCGCGTGCAGTCAGATTTATGACAGAGGTATATAAAATCAAAGGGTTTCATTTCTGACGAACAATAAAATGCACAGTTAATCTTGACTGTCCGCATTCTTCATTGCTCAGCCTTTCATGAGCTATACAGAGTACAGAAACTGCACCCGTCACGGGAGGTGTTCCTTTCATTTCTTTTGGACAATCATAATTGTACAGTGTTATTGTCTTTACATGTTTCCATTGGAAACAACCTGCCATAAAAAAAACTGCTTTTGATCATAATGTTTTGTTCCGAAGCAGCACCCAATTTACAGGGACATCATATCCGCATAGATTATATTGCAGTCCTGTTAGATCGGTTTTGGGCAAGTTAGTGCCTGTCTTTACTATTATTATGCAGTATTATTATTTATTTGCTGTCGTGGCCTCTCTTGTAAGTAATCAGACAGGATATGGTCTCCATTTTGTTTTTGCTTTTTTTTCCATGATATGTGTTTTTTTTTTTTTTTTTTTTTTACCTCGTAAAGCACCCGTGTGGTTTTAAATGTGCTTTATGAATAAATTTACATTCACATATGTCTCATTCAACACTAAAACAAGGCAATGGCTTTTCAGAGTAATATTTATGTGAACCAATAAACCAATACTTTGAGGTTGTCATACTTTTGTACATAAGATTTTAATTTGATAATTATCTGCATTTTTATTTTCTGTGGAGAATATAA
>NW_023397419.1:0-32933 GCF_011125445.2 Fundulus heteroclitus | reverse complement strand
TCTTCTGCTTCTCTTCATGTTCTCCTCCTCTCCTCCTCCTCTCCACCCTCTCTCGTTCTTCTCTCCTCCTCCCTCTCTCCTCCTCCTCTCCTCCTCACAGACTGATCAGCAGAGGCTCCATGCTGCACCTCCTCTCTCCTCCATGGTTCAGAGGAGTCATGGAGACGGTTCTAGCGTCTCCAGAGCAGAGCGCTGCTCTCCTGTCAGAACTGCAGGAACTCCTGGATAAAGACGTCATTTCCAGGGTTCTCCACGGGGTTCTATTGCCTTTATTTACTGGTTCTGATCACAGAGAGACGGTTCCACGTGCTGACAGTCAGACAGCTGCTGGAGAACGTTCACCAGAACCACTGGTTCTCCTCCATAGATCTGAAAGACTACTTCCATGTTCCATCATCCCCAAACACAGGAAGTATCTGCGCTTCTCCTTCCAGGGGATTCCCTGTCACTACAACTGCCTGTCGTTGGGTTCCTCTCTGGTTCCACGCACGTTCTCCAGATGCCGCTGCGCTCTGCAGGGATGAGAATCCTCTTTTATGTGGACCACCTGCTCTTGCTGGCTCGGTCCAGAGAGGAAGCGGCGGTGCAGACCAGAGCTCTGGCTCCACAGCTGACAGAACTGGGTTCTCCATAAAGTGCTAAAAGGTTCTGTTCTCCGTCCCAGCTGCAAGGAGCTAAACTGGGCCACCATGAGAGCCCAGAGCAGACGCTGTCAGCACTGCTCTGCCGGGTCACACCTCCACACAGTGACAGCTCTGTCCGTCATGCGGCTGCTGGGGATGACGTCAGCGGCCCACCTGCTGCTTCCGCTGGCTCTGCTTCATAGGAGGCGCCTGCCTGCAGAGATGCTTCACCCGCCTGCGCAGAGACCCTGTGGCCAGAAGAGGCAGAGGATGACTGCAGTCCCTCCGTCAGTGGGAGCCCACCTGGCCCACTGGGGAAACCCCCCCACTGTGTCAGAGGGAGTTGCCCTCAGCAGACCTATGTCACACGTCCCGGTGTTCACAGACGCTGTCAGGCTGGGAGGAACGTGTCTGTCCCAGGTAGTGGCAGAGAAGTGGCCAGACCACATGTCTCTCCACATAAAGGTGCTGAAGCTGACTCAGCATTTTGCTCCTCTGCTGCGGGACCAGCAGCTTCTGATCCACACCGACAACAGGCTCACAGCAGCGGCATAAAGGGGGCGTGGCTCAGCTCAGCTGCTGAAGGTGGCCAGACGGCTGCTGTGCTGGAAACACACCAATCTGCTCTCCATCAGAGCAGTTTACATCCCCGCTGTCCTGAACAGAGGAGCGCACATCATGTCCAGAGGGAGACTGGACCCTCCATCACCACTTGATCTCTCAGATCTGGAGCAGGTTCTGCAGGCCGGCAGTGGACCTGTTCTCCACACCAGAGAACGCTCAGTGTCCGCTGTGGTTCTCCCTGAGCCTGAAGGAGGATCCTCCTCTAGGAGTGGACTCCTTTGCTCATCCAGGGCAAAGACACACAAGTTTGTTATATAATGCTTAAACATTTAAATGATAGATCTCTGACTGTTATTTTAAAACTGTTTAATCTGGTGTGGGAGACGGGGATTATTCCTGCAGCATGGAAACAGTCAGTTATAATTCCTGTGTTGAAGCCAGGTAAAAATGCAGCAGAGCCTTCAAACTATAGGCCTATAGCTCTTACATCTCAATTAGGGGAAAATATGCAGAGAATTGTAACGAAATATCATCTTTTCTAGAAAGTAAACATTTATTCTGTCCTTTTCAAAGTGGTTTTGGTAAAGGGAGAAATATGATGGATGCGGTTCTGTGCCTGGAGTCAGAAGTAAGGAAAGCTCAAAGAAATAAAGAAATAGTGATAGCTGTGTTCTTTGGCATAGAAAAGGGGTATGAGATGTTATGGAAAGAAGGATTATTGATTAAATTAGAAAAACTTGGTATAAGTGGTAAAATTTCTAACTGGGTTTTAGATTTTCTGTTTGGTAGAGAAATAGAAGTTAGAGTTGGGGTTGATTTCTCTACTAAATGTATTGTTGAGAATTGTAGCCCACAAGGCAGTGTGTGTAGCCCAGTTCTTTTTAATATTATGATAAATGACATTTCTGATGAGATAGATAGTAGTATAGGGAAATCTTTATTTGCAGATGATGGAGCTCTGTGGGTGAAGGTCAGAATCTGATATATTTGCATAAAAAGATGCAGGATGCCATTTTGAAAGTGGAAGGTTGGTAAATAAATGTGGATTTAGAATGTCAGCTGCAAAGTCCCAAGTTATTTGTTTTTATAGAAGACATGAGGAAGTTAATTTAAATCTTTATAATCAGAAGCTTGAACAAATGAATAAAATTAGATTTTTAGGGGTCATCTTTGATGAAAAGTTAACTTGGAAACAGCAGATAGAATTAGTTCAAAATAAATGTAAAAAGTGAATAATTTGTTGAGATGTCTTTGTGGACAGGAATGGGGAGCTTCAATAAGTGCTGCTTGCAGTTTATCAGGCTCTCGTGAGATCTTCCTTGGATTATGGGTGTATAGCATATATGGCAGCTGCTGACTGTCATTGGAGAAAACTTGATAGTTAACAAACACAAGGGTTACCAATATGTTGTGGAGCTTTCAGATCATCTCCTTTAGCTGCTTTGCAGGTTGAAACTGGTGAGCTTCCTTTAAGCTTAAGAAGATTGAAGCTAATGTATGTGTACTGGGTAAATCTACATGGACATAATTATGGTCATCCAACTGAGGCTGTGCTGCAGGACTGTCGGGAACATCATAAATCTGATTGTAACAGCTTTGGATGGATTGGGGACATAAAATCTCCACATTTGGCTTTGGAGCTTTTATTTCCCCAAAACACCTTAAGTTGGTTGCCATCTGCCAATAAAAAACAGAAACAAAAGAAGACCATTGACTTTTAACAAAAGGTTCAAACAAACCAATTTAGTTAAAAAACCAAGTGTCATTTCCATAAAATACTTAAATCAGGAGCTTGTTAAACTAAAGTTCTCCTCCCTCAGACACTTCACATAAAATCTTGTTAAAACCCCACAACTGCATAAAATCCTCCATGTTCTGCGTGGCTCTGTGGAAGTGAAACTCCAGCCTAATCCTGGCTTTAACGTTGCACTTCCACTGAGCCACAGCATCAAGGTGAGGTCCTCCCTGCAGTCTGTCTCTACGGGACAAATAAATGGCCATCTTTGCCTCACTGATTAAAAAGTTTTAAAAGTCTGGCCTTTGGCTTATTACTTTTATTTTGGCACACTCCTCCAATAAATGAAGAAGTTGTAAAAACAGTGCCACAAAGACTAAAAACATTTGTTAAAAGGCTAAAAACGGTCTTTAGTCTGATGCAGTCCATAAAAACATGAAAAACATTTTCAGACAGACTGCAGAAAGGACACTCGTTTAATAACGGATAAAAACGAGTTTGTGGTGATGGCACCATGTAAAATCCTTCATTGGAGATCACCAGTTCTCTTTTTAATTGGAGGCTTGTATAAAGTCCTCCACTGGGGTGCTCTACCAGCAAGTCTATCAGTCCACAGACAGACTGCGCGGTTCTGGAGGTGTCTTTGAGTTATTACTTTAGAACAGACTCCATAAACAGTTTTCTGCTCCATAGTGAATAAAACCATCTTCTGTGGGTCCAGGCTGGAGAGCAGAGGTCCACTTTGCTCCAGGAAACATGATAACATGTTCTGGTTCTGCTGGCTTTAACTCTTTAAATCAATTCTACTGGATCACATATCAGACATCAGTTCATCATGTTTCTGGGACTTTTACATTCAGGGACATTCATTTTCTACATTTTATCATTTATTTGTTCATGTTTCAGTTTTAACCTGCATCCTGGGGGCTTCAGCTCACATATTTTAGTCTTTATTTAGATTGATGAGCTGCAGTTTGTCAGAGAGCAGCTGTGATCATCTGGTATCGGCGCTGAAGTCCAACCCGTCCCATCTGACAGAACTGAACCTGAGTGACAACTACGACCTGAAAGATGGTGTAGTGAAGGAGCTCTGTGGTTTCTTCCAGACTCCCCTCTGCAAACTACAGACACTGAGGTCAGACTCCATGTTTTAGTTCTGATATCTGTGATGTGAAAGTTGTGTTGACACAAAACTGCAGACATCTGGCTGATATTCTACTGATCCACACTGAGGATCTTCATGGTAAAGTCTGCTTTCTTCTTCACTGCTTTGCTCCAGTTAAAGTTTCTTTCTTTTTCTAACTTCCTGTCATGATTTATTCAATAATCAGCAGAAAACATGAAACAATGAAGTTTAGAGTTGCAGCTTTTATCCAGAAATGAGGAAGAGGAAGAGAGAAGAAATACAACCCTAATGTTTCATTTATTTGAAGGCATTTGAAGGTTTTTAATCTCTTTAAACCTTCATCAGGTCAGTTTTTCTCCATTTTCTACAGGATGATTTTAAAAATCATTGAATAAGTGGATGTAATTGAGCTGAAAAACAAAGTTCAGATCTTCTATTGTAATAAATCTTTGCTGAGTTTGTTTCCTTGACTTGGAGCCAGTTTTTAATGTTGTCTCTCTGTGTAACTGAGTCTGAGCCCTGATCTCAGGTCAGAAGCAGACAGCATTGGGACCCCCAGTGTGTAGAAATGCCCCTCATGTGAAGGGGCTCAGAGGGGATTCAAGCCAGTTTAGAAAAGTGAATTTCAGCTCCTGGAATCTGTGTGACAGGAACAAATCTATAACCCCTGATTGATGCTTCAGCACTTTTAGAAGCTCTGCAAGGATTTTACTGACTAAAACACTCAGACACAACATGTCACAGTACCAGGTTCTGCTTCTGGGAGCTTCAGCTCCTAAAGTCAGTTTACATGAAATATTCTCCATGACATCATGTTTTTATGGCTGTGGAATCATTAAAATAGTTAATTTATCTGCATTAATCTCCATTTGTTCATATTTGCTCCACAGTTGCTGCTGACTTGTTTGTTTTCCGTGAAGCTTGAATAATTTGGCTGCAGAAGCTGAGTTTGTATTGATGGAGCTGCTGGTGGAGCTGACAGAGGTGAAGAGCTGAAGTCAGCAGGGCTGTCATTTAGAAAGCTTGCTGACACTAAATGGAGCTGAAATGTGTGTACGCCACTTTCCACCAGAAGTTAGGATCTCTAAAAATTAACTTGAGGGGAAAATGTGTGGTCCTCATGCCAGCTCTGACCCAGGCGTACGCTCATTTTGGAGATGGGGAAACTAGAGACGCAGATGGTGAAGTGGTGAATTACAGCCAACCTGCATGAGGATTCCTCTCAGACGTTCACTTTCACTCCATATCAGACTTTAATCAGAGATCATCTTGATCAGAAGCATTAAAACCTCAGTATTATTCATTCTGCTGGTGACTCTTAAATCCATCTGGGACATTTCAGATAAATCTAAATGCCCATAAGCCATCTTAAATCTTAAATCAAAGTCTGCTAACATCTTCTCTGGGTTTTCTACCTTCACATTCCTCTCTCCAATGATCACCAGGGTGACGTGTTCCACAGATTATTGTGACCAGGTGAGCAGCAATCACTTTAATTGCTGCAAACAGTCAAACACACTCGTGCGTAATGCTGCTGGCTGGATGCATTGGCACTGCTGGAAGACCGTGCAGATGGAGTAATGAGGAAACGCTCTTTCAGGGATCAAAGATTTCCTGGCCAATAATGAGGACTGGCCAATATCCTGCTTCTGACTCCTTCTTCTTCTTCTTCTTTTTGTTTAATGGCAGATTGCAACCTTATCTTTTAGGTGCATACCGCCACCTACTGTACCGGAGTATGTAGCATGGGCCATATCAATTTGATGATTATTTATATCTATATCCATATTTCTATATTTATATACATTTATATCCATATTTCTACACATCTATATCTATACTTCTATATACCTATATATCTCTATCCATATTCCCATATCCATATTTCTATATATCTATATATCCATATATATCTATATATTTATCTATCTATACATATACATATATACATACAAAATATACATACATCCATATATACATATACCTTTAAATCTTATAATATAATCCTGTATTCTTAAGATATTTAATAACAGTTTTCTGCATTTCCTTTATCCCCTCTCCTGTTGTTCCTATTAATCCTTTCAAATTCCATTCCCTTCCAATTTGTCTTGTCTTTTGTTTTAATTCTATCCTTTCTTTATCATATTTCCTACAATATAATAAAATATGTTCTACATTTTCTATTACTTTACATTCTATACATTCATCTGTTTCACTTTTCTTTAATAAAAATAATGTTTTATTTAACCCAGTATGATCAAATCTTAATCTAGTTAACATAGTCTCCTCTCTTCGATTTTTCCTTGTCACACCCTTGGCATTAATAGATTTCTGTATCATATAATAATTTCTTCCACTTTTATCCATTTTCCATCTATCCTGCCATTTTTCCTTAATTTCTTTTTTAATTATTGCCTTAGCTTCTCCTTTCCCATACGGTATATTTATAATATTATTTGTTCTAATTGATTTTTTAGCTATTTGGTCTGCTCTTTCATTTCCATTTATTCCTACATGGGCTGGAACCCAACAAAACTTTATATTTATATACATTTTTGTATTCTGAACAAACTTTGATGTATTTCTAATAATAAATCTTCTCTTTCTGATTTCATATTTTGTATACTGTAAAGTGCTGCCAAAGAATCAACACAACAAACTACTCTATCAGGTTTTACTTCCTCTATCCATTGTAATCCTATAATTATTGCCATCATTTCTGCTGTATATACTGACATCTGATCAGGTAATCTCCTACCGATGCTTACATTCATCATTGGAATATATATTCCTATACCTACTTTTCCTTTATCATCTTTAGATCCATCTGTATATATATCTAAATAGCTATAATATTTAGTTCTTATATAATGATTTGCCATTTGACCTCTCCTTCTGTTTACCCACTCTTTTTTTAATTCCATTATATAAAAATCTACCTCAACATTTGGAAATAACCAAATAGGGATATTACTTATAGGTCTAGGTGAGTTAAACCATATATTTCTTATTTTATATTCTTCTGATTTATCTTTTATTATCCATCCAAAACCTTTACCTTTAAAAGAATTATATTCCCAACACTCTTTTATAACACTTTTTGCTATATTTTCATTTCCACATCCATATAACCGACACCAGTATGTAAGCATGAGCTGATCTTTTCTTAAATCTAAAGGCACTTCTCCTAACTCTACCTGCATTGCTTTAGTTGGTGTTGATCTTATTGCACCAGTACAAATTCTCATTGCTTTATTAATTACTCTTTCTATTTTCATTAAATTTGTTTTAGCTGCTGCTCCATATATATAACACCCATAGTCTATTGTTGATCTCATTAAAGCCCTATAAATATGCACCAATGATTGTTTACTTGCTCCCCAATCTTTTCCTGCTACTGCTCTCATGAGATTTATGATTTTCTTACATTTCGTCTCTATTTTTTCTATATGTGTTCTCCATGTTCCTTTTTGATCTAGCCATATACCCAGATATTTAAAATTACTTACTGTCTCCATTTTGTGACCATATAATTCCAAATTCTGTTCATTTATCTTTTTCTTTTTTGTACATATCATATTACAACATTTACTTGTCGAAAGCTTAAAGCCCCATCTATATGACCATTTTTCAATTTCTCCTATTGCCTCCTTGATTCTATTTCTTACTATTTTGGATTCTCTTCCTCTTGTCCATATGGCCCCATCATCCGCATATAAAGCTGATCCAATCCTTCTATCTAGTTTCATAAAAATATCATTAATCATTATATTAAATAATACTGGACTAATAACACTTCCTTGCGGAATTCCATTATTTATTTCAAATTGTTCTGAAATTTCAGCTCCTACTTTAACTATGATTCTTCTTTCTGTTAGAAAATTTAGAACCCAATTATAAAATCTACCCCTAATTCCTATCATATTTAATTTAATTAATAATCCTTCCCGCCACATTGAATCATAAGCCTTTTCTATATCTAAGAACACAATATTCATTATTTCTTTCATTTTAAATGCTTTTTCCATCTCATTACTTACTTTCACCACAGCATCCATAGTAGAACGACCTTTTCTAAATCCACTTTGATATGGTGCATATATTCCTTTTTTCTCAAGAGTATAATTTAGTCTTCTTACTAATATTTTTTCCATCCATTTACATAAATGTGATGTTAGGGCAATAGGTCTATAATTTCCAACTTGATTAGGATTTTTCCCAGGCTTATTAAAAGGCAATATTAATGCACTTTTCCATCTTTTTGGCATTTTACCTTCTCTCCAAATTTTATTAAATAATTGTAATATAAGCTCAAATGCTTTCTCAGGTAATTTCTGAAACATCATATAACTTAACTTATCTTCTCCTGTTGCGCTATTTCTGATACCCTTTAATACAATTTTTAATTCATTCATATTTATATCTGCATCTAATGCATTTTCCTCACTTTCTTTGTGAATAAATATATCTCTATTTTCTACTAGGATCTTCTCCATATGCTGTCTATGCTTATTATCTAAATGGTCCCCATTATGCACACTAGCAAACTTCTTTCCCAATGCATTAGCTTTTTCCTTATCTGTTATTGCAATTACTCCATCATCCTCTAATACTGGTATTTTAACAAATACTTTAGTCCCACTCATTTTCTTTAACATTGACCAAACCTCTCCTATTTTAACTTCACCTCCTATTGTAGAACAATAACTTTTCCATGTATTTCTCTTACTGTTCTTTATAACTCTACGAACTTTTGCTCTTTCCCTCTGATAATTAATCACATTTTCTTGACTCAGAGTTTTCTTTAACATTCTAAATGCTTTATTACGCTCTTTTATTGCTTTTGTACATTCATCATTCCACCAAGGTATTGTTTTTTTCTTTCTCCCCACTGATTTATAAGGTATACTCTTTAACGCTGCGTTTAAAATTATCTGGGTGATCTCAGAATAACATTCCTCAATATCTTCCTTCATTGAAATTGATTCTACTGATTTGTTACATATTTCTTTAAATTTTTCCCAATCTGCTTTTTCAAACATCCATTTCTTATGAATAGGCCTTTCTTGTATATCTATTTTAACATTAACCGAAAATATTATTGGATAATGATCACTTCCTATACTTGTGTTTTCCTCCACATTCCACTCACATGAATTTGCCAGACTATCTGATACCATGGTAAGATCAATACATGTGACCATGTTAGAATGGATATCTATTCTAGTCCCTTTTCCATTATTTATACATACTAGTTTTCTAACATCCATTAAATCTTCCACCACTTCTCCATTACTATCAGTATGCTTACTTCCCCAAAGACTATTATGTGCATTAAAATCTCCACACCATATTTCTTTCCCATTCCCTATTCTTACGTTTTCTAATGTTTCTAATTTTAATGGTTTACAAGGATTATATAGATTAATTATCATTAATTTTTTATCTGCTTTATATATTTCTATTATTACACATTCTATTTCTATTGAATTTACTATTCTTCGAAATGGTATTTCTTCCCTTACAAATGTTGCACATCCCCCACCCTGCTTACCATCTCTATCTAATCTAACGGATTCATATCCAGGTATAATAAAATCAAGATGAGGTTTTAGCCATGTTTCTTGTACACAAATAACATCTGGTTTAACTTTGGAATCTGTTACATATTTTTTAAGTTCTTGTCCATTTGCTATCAAACTTCTGGCATTCCATTGTAAGAAATGGAGTACCATTATAATTTTAATTAATACTTTGAGACCCTCCATCATTATTGATACTTAACATTTCATGAATATCTTCAGCTTTAATATCTTTGATATCTAGAAACTCTATGGCAGCTTCTACCACTGTTTTGATTCTATCACTTTTTCTTTGTTGCCTGGATGTAACATTGATGACTTTGCATATGAAAGCTATAAAGCCCTTCTTTTCTACAATCATTGAATTTTCTTCCACTATACACTTATGGCTACATGTCTGCTGTGAAATCTGAGTTCTTTCTGGTTGAACTCTTCTTGTAAGTATTCTCTGTGGAAGTCCTTCCTGTCTCGTACCATCATTTAATTGACATTCTGTTAATCTGTTTTGTTCCATAGCACCAACATTTCGTACAGCCTCTGCATATGACACTTTGTTTAAGATTTTATATTTCTGTACTTCTTTTGCTTTTTTCTGAACCTCACATCCACCGTAAGCAGCACTATGCTCTCCCCCACAATTACAGCATTTTAATTTAGCATCCTTATTACATTTACCATACTCATGTTCTCCCCCCACATTTTGCACATCTTTGCCTCCATTTACACTGTTGCACTGTGTGTCCCATCCTCTGACATTTAAAACATCTTAAAGGTAGAGGAATATATTCCCTAACTTTATAATTTATCCATCCAATTTTCACTTCTGGAGGCATTGTTTTTTCAAACACCAGCAACACAGACAAGCTATCTGTTTTACTGCCACCTCTATTTGTTTGGAGTCTTTTTGCCTCTATTACTTTCCCACCTTTTACTTCTTTCTTCAGTTCTTCCATAGAAATTTCTAAAGGGACATTTGAAATTACTCCTCTTAATGTAGCTGCCATTCCTGGTATGTGAACTTTAATTTTTTCTCCCCCGAGATCTTTCATTTTTAATATCATTTCTTGCTGTTTTTTACTTACTGCTGAAATCAAGATTCTTCTATTATTTAACAGTTTAGCATATTTAATCATTCCTATTTCCTTTTCTATTGCTTTAGTGATTTGAACTGGATGAAAATGTCCCTTCTCGCTGCTAAGTGTAATTATAGCTTTCCATTCTTCCTGTTTTCTTTCCTCGTAACTACGGCTATCATCTGCTTTAGCTTTAATCTTTTTAGCATTTTTCCTTGTGCTATTTTGTTCTTCACTACTCACTTCCGACCAAGATTTCTTTCTTGCCATTTTGGTTTGACTTATCTCCATATCGGAAGTCCATTCATCATACTCATCACCATCAGAACTATGGCCCATTGCTACACTCACGGTACAGCTGGTTGCTATCTGCTTTGTCCAACTTGTTTCCTTCAAATCTCCCGCCAATGTCTTCCGCCGTGTTCGCAATTCTCTTCCCTGCTTCTGACTCCCAGCATGCATTGTGCTGTTCCCCACAGGGGAAAGTGGCTCCACCTCCCTGTGAGGAGCTGAAAGGCAGCTCTCCAACCCCCAGAGAGCAGAGAAGGAGGCTTTCTGCTCACACCCAGGCAGTGCTCACATTTTTAGGGGGGGGGGACCTCTCTCCTCTGAATGTGGATCTGAACCCACAGCCACAGGGGAATTTAAACACGGAGCACAGCGTGGTTTACTTTTTAACAACTTATTTTAACAGCTTATTAACAACTTGTTTTAATGTGGACAACATCTGAGCTGATTTCCACATTTAATAAACGCCTCTCTGGGAAATTTTCCCAACATTTCTTTGCTTTTTCTCCGTGGCTGCCACGTCACCATGATGAAAAAATGATCAACTGACACATTTTCTACACATTAACATTCATGAGGTGCTTTGCATCGACCGTTTCTGGTTGAATCTGGGCGTGTAGAGGGCAGAACCTGAGCCAGAACCTGGTACCAAATGTATTGCTACAGCTGGGATCTAGACAGGAAAATAGCTGCTGCTGTGCCTGAGCATGGATTGATTCATCTAAATATTTTTGCCATACTCCATTGTCTTTTTCTTGGCATTCACTTTTAGTATGGATTCCACACAAAGTTTCTAAATGAGAGCCAGGACTGTAAAAACTGCTAAACAAGTTTTAACTGTAGAAAGTTCTGATATTGTTGATTGTTGAAGAGCTGAAGTCAGCAGGTCTTTATTGAAGCAGCAGCTTGTTGTCATTAATATTAATGAGAGTTCTTTAACTGGTTCTGTTGGACTGTTAGAACCATCATCCTGGTGGCTTCAGCTCACATCTTTGATTCTTTATTCAGATTGAGGAGCTGCAGTTTGTCAGAAATCAGCTGTAAATATCTGGTATCGGCACTGAAGTCCAACCCATCCCATCTGACATACCTGGACCTGAGAGACAACAACCTGAAGGAGTCAGATGTTCAGCAGCTGGAGGATCTTGTAAAGAGTTCAGACTACAAACTGAAATATGTGTAAGTAGATGGTTGGACTGAGTCCAGCTGCTGTAAGCAGAACTGTTCTGAACCCAGTTGGTACCAAAGCAAAGATCCAGTGTTTCCAGTAAAGCTGTCGGTTCTCAGTGGGAGGAGAATGGTGACAGGCTTCCTGATTGGACACAAAGACAACAATGAGCCCATCAGAGGAGCCAGCAGCTTGTTGTGTTCCTGTCTTTGTGTCCATGTGAAGATGACTGTTGTTGTTGTTTTGTTCATGTCTCCAGGAAATGCAGCTGGATTCCAGCTGACAGCCTTCCACCATGTCTAGAGACAGTGGTCCTCATTCATCAAGCTGTGGAGCATCAGATCTGATCTCAGACTCCTTGTTCTCTCATTTCAACAGGAAACAGCTGATCAGTTTCATCTTAGTCACAGCTCTGAGATCAGTCTGACTGCAGCCTGCAAATCACTGATTTCACAGCCCATCATTACATTTAGTCACCATGTGGTCTTTCTACAGAGCACAAGCTCTGCTGAAGTCCACTCAGCACATCTGGACATGTGTCCATCTCTCACTAGTTTCATCCAGATGTGTTCAGGGACAGCCTCCATGTTTCTTAGCTGATGTTTCAGGAACAGATGAGATGTTCATGTTCAGCTTCCAGAGGCTGAAACACTCACTGATCTCCTCTGTTTCTCCTTCTTCTCTCTGCAGTTGGTGGAGGTGGAGATCTTAGTAGAGGAGAGAAGCTGAGCTGTCCTGATGATCCAGAGGTTGAAGCTGCAGCAGTTTCAGTTTAAAGAGACTCTGACTGGATCCTGATGATGAACTCTGACCTTAGAGATGTGAAGCTCAGCTCTGCTCTGCTGAGGTCAGAACATAGATTTTAATCCTGTTTAGGGACTGTGGGGGTAAAACCTTTACCTGCAGCTCCTCATGAAGCCCACAGTGGACGTTGGAGAAGGAAAAGAGATTTTCTCTTTTCATAAGAAATTCAAACATAAATCATTTCCTTTTTTTCTCGTTTCCTGGACATTTCAGACAGAGCAGAACCAGAAGCTGCTCTACAGAACCTGGATCCTCATATTGTCTCCCTGTTACATAAATAACTTTAGAACCTTAGAAAGACAACATCTGGCATCCAAGCAGATAGGCAAAAAGATAGAAAATCATTTTTAGATGTGATGAATTTTAAAGTTAAAGTTGGGTTAAAATGAGGAATTATTAAAATGATTCATGCATCAAACACGGATTACTAGATTTAGTCAGAACTTAGTTATAAGCAGAAGTTTAACAAGTTATCTGGATCCTTTGGTTCAGTTTCTAGCTTTAGAACATCCATTAGAACCAAAGATCAGCAGGCAGTTACTCACTTGATTCCCACTAAAAATCCCTGAGTGGAAATGAAAAGCTGGGCTGTCAGTGTGCTTCAGTCAGAGCAGCTTTAGAGACCATTCATCTGATTGAAACGTGGGAACCTTAGAGGAACATTTCTTTGTTCATTTGTTCTGAAACATTTGTTCTCTGGATGTTTCCTCTGGTTTCCAGCCTTCATTCTGTCTCCATCAGGATAGGAGACCAGCAGGTGGCGCTGCTGAGCAGCTTCAGCTTTCTATGGAGCCACATTAGCAGAACCTTAAATGGATCCAAACTGTTAGGCCAGATCAAGGCAGCCTTCGTGTTCTCTACATGATCTGGGATGAAGAGAAAAGCTCGGAGCACATTGTTGGAAATTGTGGCACAAAGAATGGAGTGAATCATTTCTACATGTGCAGCTATGTACCTAGGAGGAAACATCTGCTACAATTTGGCTAAATAGTTTTAGTCCCAGCAAATAAAAAATAAGCTGAGCCAGCAGTTTATGTCTGTAAACATGAAGTGCTGCTACAGCGACGGAGAACCTTTAGTAAGAGCTTCTCTGGTTTTCTAATCAACACAGTACAGTGAGTTATTAAGAGTCACCAGCAGCAGAATGAATAATACTGAGGTTTTAATGCTTCTGATCAAGATGATCTCTGATTAAAGTCTGATATGGAGTGAAAGTGAACGTCTGAGAGGAATCCTCATGCAGGTTGGCTGTAATTCACCACTTCACCATCTGTGTCTCCAGTTTCCCCATCTCCAAAATGAGCGTATGCCTGGGTCAGAGCTGCCATGAGGACCACACATTTTCCCCTAAATTCCTTTTTAGAGATCCTAACTTCTGTTGGAAAGTGGTGTACGCACATTTCAGCTCCATTTAGTGTCAGCAAGCTTTCTAAATGACAGCCCTGCTGTCATTTAGAACAGTGGTTCTCAGTTTTAGTAGAACAGTGGTTCTCAGAGCCAGAATGTTCTAAACATGGATCATTTAACAGAGTTTCAGCTCACATTGTTCTGGATTCATCTTCAAGCTAAAGCAGCAGCCTGCATGGAGGCTTTTCTCTAAGGAAACATGGCGTCTGTTTAAAGTTCTGCTCCTTCAGTCCCTGATCACTGAACATTGGTCCCATGTTCTGCTGCTGGGCTCACATGTTCTCCATAATACTGGCTCAGTTGTTCTCGGTGGGTCTCTGTGTGTCTGGTGGCTCATTGTGAGAACTAAAACCTACCATGAGGAGACTTTCTCCACCTGCAGCCCTCAGCTGTGGATCAGCCTTCCTGAAGACCTGAGGGATGCTCAGAGCTTTGGACTAAATAAGAATCATCTGCATTTTTCAGCACATCTTTGGAAACCAATAAAATGTGTCCTCTGCATTTAACCCGTCCCTCGGGGAGCAGTGGGCTGCCACTGGGTGGCGCCCCGGAGCACCGGGCTCTAAGGGTCTTGCTCAGGGACCCAGGGCAGGAGCCTGTGGGATTTGAACCAGCAAACTTGCAGTGCAAACGTGGACTACAGATCTATGCATAGTATTAGGTTTTAGCACTAAACACTGAACACTGGAATAATGAGGCACAGACTAAATCACCATTTGACACAAGTAATAAAATGTTAACAATACCCCCCCCCCCCTTTATTTAGGAAAATAAAAAGGTGAATAAAATAAATGTATTTTAGGACCTTTAAATAAAGACAAGTAACAAGCACTTCTCTGCATACAACAGCAAAATAAAAACCCTCAGGGTGTCAATCTGAGATCCCAGTTCAATTATATTTGCTTAAATGCTTATTAATTAAAGCTAAAGGTGGTAAAACCCAAGCTAACCCTACGTTGCAGGCCTGTTTCTATGCTTGTGAACATGGAGACCAAACTCAGTGGTGGCTTCTCTCAAAGAGCAAATAATAAACTAAAAAGGAACCTTGGTCCAGATGAATAATAATGCTAACAGAAATGCTCTGCTCTGTGACTACTGTGAGGGACAGAGTCAACCAGACCCGATGGACTACTTTGCTGGCCTGATCCTGGATCCTGGTTTCCTGGAGCAAAGTGGACCTCTGCTCTCCAGCCTGGACCCACACAAGATGGTTTTATTCACTATGGACCAGAAAACTGTTTATGGAGTCTGCTTTAAAGTAATGACTCAAAGACACCTCCAGAACCGTGCAGTCTGTCTGTGGACTGATAAACTTGCTGGTAGAGCACCCCAGTGGAGGACTTTATACAAGCCTCCAATTAAAAAGAGAACTGGTGATCTCCAATGGAGGATTTTACATGGTGCCATCGCCACAAACTCGTTTTTATCAGTTATTAATCGGGCTGTTTTAAACGAGTGTCCTTTCTGCAATCTGTCTGAAAATGTTTTTCATGTTTTTATGGACTGCACAATACTAAAGACCGTTTTTAGCCTTTTAACAAAAATTTAACACAGTTTTTACTACTTCTTTATTTATTGAAGGAGTGTGCCAAAATAAAAGTAATAAGGCAAAGGCCAGACTTTTAAAACTTTTTAATCAGTGAGGCAAAGATGGCCATTTATTTGTTACCTGACTCCGCCAGATAGATTTGCTCCGCATATCCATCTGGAAACCTTCCGTTGAAGTAACTTTGGGAAGGGGCGAAAATACTGGTTAGCTGATTGGCCTATGTTGGTGATAGGCGGGCCAAATGAACCAATCAGATTCGTGAAAACACAACCACAAGCCAAGCTACTCTTGCTGCTGCAGGTAAAGGCTCGTTAGCTCAGCAAAGAAATACTCTGTAATTCCGATAAAACTTGCTCTATAGCCACGCTAACGCTAGTTTCATCGGCTGAAACCGCCATGTTGTTTAGACTGAACTGACGCGCTTCCCGTTGCGTCACACCTCAACCCGCCTCAAAGCCAACGCTGATTGGACGTTCGTTTGGTGAACGGCTCCAAATTTTCTTTAACGGAGAGTAGCCAGACTGATCTGCGAGTGAAACCTTGAAAGCTCGCGAGATCAGGATGGTCTCACGAGGCTAATTTATTTGTCCCGTAGAGACAGACTGCAGGGAGGACCTCACCTTGATGCTGTGGCTCTGTGGAAGTGCAACGTTAAAGCCAGGATTAGGCTGGAGTTTCACTTCCACAGAGCCACGCAGAACATGGAGGATTTTATGCAGTTGTGGGGTTTTAACAAGATTTTATTTTAAGTGTCTGAGGGAGGAGAACTTTAGTCTAACAAGCTCCTGATTTAAATGACATTCGGTTTTAACTAAATTGTTTAACTGTTTTTGTTAATAAAGTTTTGTTAAAAGTCAAAAAGTCTTCTTCTTCATCTACCTTGATGCTGCCAAGCCTCCTGTGGAGCTTGTGGCCCAGAAAGCAAAGCAACATGTTGGTTTTGCTGAATCTCCTCCAGCTGCAGCAGTTTTCCACCTTAAAGCTGCTTCAGGGCAGATGTGAGAGAAAGAGGAGCTGCAGAGTTCAGCAGATGTTAAAGCTTCATGTCTCCCAGCTCAGCTTCAGGCTGCTCTTCATGTGTCCCTGCAGGTGGTGCTGCTGCTCTCCCTCTGTGGGCCATGCAGCAGCGCCACCTGCTGTCCACACCAACTAACTGCAGCCAGCAATCCTTCCTGTCTGCATCTGCCTCTTCAGTTTGGCTTTAAAGCATCATGTGTGTTGCTGCTCTGCTGGAATCAGACAGGAATCATGGTGGAACGTTCACATCTCTGCAGGAAGCAACTAAAAGATCATCTGAACTGAACACAGGCAAAAAAAGAAAAAGATGGAAAAGCTGCAAAGATTCAGCAACTTGGCCATGAGGATTTCCCTGCTGGGACCTAGCTGACCTTTGACCTCCCAGAGCCCAGCATGACTGTGACTATTTAAAGGAGCAAATCAATCATGTGTTGCTCAGATAGAAAAATTCAAAAAGTTTGTGTGCTGCCAGCCTGACAAAAGTCTTCAATCCCTCCTGATTGTGTTTAGTCTGAGAGAGAGAGCCAAGGCTGAGGAGCACAGAGAGCGCTAGGCAGAAAGGAAAGCTGCAGGCTTCAGTCGGGGAGTGGCTCTTGAAGGCTGCCTCTAGTCAGCCACATCTAGAAGAGAACATTTCTCTGTCTGCTTAGAGCACATGGAACATCTTCCACAGACTGCTGCTGTTCTCCCTGCAAGGATCCAAGAAATGCTGAGTCATCAAGACCAGCCATCTCCTCCTCCTTCATTCACAATAGTCCTTGATTTCCATCAACATGTCCATAAAGTCACGTCTTCACCTTCAAACGTCCTTCATCCTCTGAGCTGGGAGCAAGCAGAGCTAAGCTTCTGGTCTGAGCATCAAGTGTTGGAGGACAGAAAGCTGCTAAAAGCAGCAAAGTTCCAGCAGAAAATAAAGCCCCCATAGTGAGAAAGTTTCCTTTAGAGCTGCTCTCCACAAGCTGCTGAAGCCAAAGTGTCTGCAGATATTTAGCAGCTAGAAGCTGCAGCCGTAGAACAGGATCCTAAAGAAGCACTTTGCAGATTTTCCTGCTTTCATTTCTAATCATCAGAGGATGGAACAAGTGGCTGCTTTGCCTCTTTTTTCAGGCCTTTTTCCCTCTGCAAGGTGTGCAGCTGCAAAGTTAGTGAGAAGTGCTTTTCTAACTATTGCAGAGTCTGTCTGCACATGAGCAGCAAGAGTGGAAAAAAGTGGATGAAAACTCTTCTTTCTCCCAGAATGCTGTCTACAAAGTAGCTAAAAGTAGCTGAGCTCCTGCTTCTGCTTCTGCTTTGATTCTGATGGCTTGTGGAGCCCTTCAAAGCTAAACATGATATCTGGCTTTAAAGTTCATGGCTTGAGATGGAAAATTGTGGCTGTGCTGCTCTGCTGGCCACCCGGACTCCTGCTGCTGCTGCTCTTTTCTTCTTTTCACTTTCTTTGAGCCCTTTTTGCAGCTGCTCTTCTGCACTCATTGTCTTTGTGTGTTTTTGCTCCACTACGGCTTTCTGGGAACAAAGACTGATTCTTCAAACTTCTGCATGCGGCTCCAACTTTTCCACATGCAGAACGTGACTTTCTACTTCTTGCAGAGATCACTTCTGTCCCTTGGCCCTGCAGAGCTGCCTGAAGCGCTGGAAGGACAATCATCAGGACGGCTTGGACCAAGGACAGGTAGAAGGGGAGGAGTACGGCAGCCCACAGGGACCCACCCCCCCACCCCCCCACCCCGCCCCGCCCAGCGTCTTGCTGTGCAGCACACGGTGTGTGAAGTGGAAGGTGGAGGAGCTGCGTATCAAGGAGTAGCTGGGGTGCAGCATGCTGTGATCAGGGAGACCTGGCTCCTCTCTGACCTCTGACCTCTGTTATGGAGCTGGATGGCTTCTCTGCTGTTGGGCCCTAAGATGAACTCTATGGGCATTTGGTGGACATCAGTGAATGAGTGGCTGAGGGAAACGTCTGCAGCTGCCATGTGGAGCTGCTGTGTCTCTCCTTTCCACCACCTTATCTTCTGAGGGAGTTCAGCAGTGTTCTGGGAACTGAGCGGCTCCACAACGCTGCCTCCTTCCTCTGCTCCCTCATTTCATGCCAACAGCAGCATGCTGACTGCTGGCTGCGCACATCTGATCCTTATTCAGCTTTGCAGATGAAAAAGTTAAAGGCCAAGCCAGCAGCAGCACAGAAGTCACTGCTAGAAAGTGGCTTCTAGTCACCAAGCTGCAGTGGGCTTCCTGAGCCCACCCGCTCCAGGGTGCCACTCCTCCAGAAAGAAGCGCCTGGAAGCCAAAGGTCTTTAAAGGAAACTCTGCTAGGACTGTAAACTTGTAAAGTGCAGTAGTGGCCCATTGTCTGCTTCTGAAGCTTCTGCTTTAATGAGCCAAACATGGAGCACGCTACCTTGATCCACAACACAAGCATGGCTGCTGCTTCTTCTCTGGCTTCTGCTGCTTTCTGCTGGGCTCTGATGACTGCAGCTCTGTCATGTCCTCACAGTCTGATCTCTAAATGATCAACAATGACAAGCGCTCGGCTCTTTGGCCAAATCTCCATCTGGCTTCATGTTGAGCTGCTGGAAGTGGGCTAGAAAAGCTGAAGGATGGAAACATTTCTCCGAGCCTCCCTCCATGTTGCTTTGCTGGCCATTCTACAAGCTTTTTCTTCTAAGTATACTGTAAGTGACTGAAGGTGAGCTTGTATGTATATGTGTGTAAATTGCAAGAATTGAAATAAAAATTAAGTGAAAAAAATGTATGCATGGTATTGGGTCAAAGTGGTTCTTCTGGCCATATCAGGATGATCTTCACTGGTACCTGTTTGATGAAGTCCTTGAACTTATTCCACCCCCACAAACGTTACAAAGCGCCATGTGGAAGTCTTTAAAGAGGTGTGGAACCGACTCACAATATGAACTTAATGAAACAAAAGGCACATTCATGCATATATACAGATAAACACACTGATACAGGAACACATGCAAAATCACTTTAACATGGACACAAACACAAACACTGATACAGACACATTAAAATCCTTCACTGTCTGATCATTGTTGTTAATATTAATATATCAAATTACAAGTGTAACTGTCTGTTAGGAATTAGGAAGAGGTTACTTTTAGCAAATCTCCCATCAGACTTTGTTATACCTACACACACACAGTTCACATTATGTTGCATTTAATCATTTCACTTAAAGTTTTACTGTTGGTAATATGCTGTTTTTTTTTACTTTAGAGTAATAAAGCTCAATTCAACAGCAATTTATATCTGGTGTCCTTGCTATGGTTCCAAATTAAATACAGTATAATGCCAACAGAAAGTGCTGTACAATGAAGTAAATATGTAAAATTGTATTTGTCCCTTTAACCCCGTTACCATCTTCAACCCTGTTATGCTGGTCTCTTTTAAATCACTGCTGCACCTTAATGCATATTTGTCTACATTTGGTTTACATTGTTTACATTTCAACTGCCTACTGTTCACTGCTGCACTTTATCCGGAAGTAAATTGAAATTTAACCTGTAAGTGACTGCGATTGATCACTGCACTTTATCCTGTAGAGTTACTGCAATATTTCTGAGCTGTGTGAAAACGAAATTTCGTTCTGTATGCACTCCGTGTATACAAAATGACAATAAAGAAAGTCTAAGTCTAAGTCAACCCCGTCACACCTACAATTTCATTAAAAAAATAAATTTCAATGTTGAAAAAATAATTGAATGTCTGTTGACTTTTATGTAAAATATTGAGAGCTATCATGTGAAATTAATTTTGATTACAGTTGTTAGGTTAAAAAACATTTTTGATGAAAAATGACAAGAGTGCTTTCCCCGATTAGTCACATTTCAGGAAATAAGAGGACACAAATGTGTGATTTTATGTCACATTTCAGTTTAAAATGATTGAATTAGTATGGGGGACATTTGATCTATGTGAAAATGTTTATTTCTATCCTAATTCATCTTATGATAATATTCAGAGAGCCATAACGGGGTTGAGGAATTAGAGTGACAACATCTGGAAATAATGATCAAAACTAAAAGGAGACTAATGCCTGAGATGAAAGAGTTGTTTTTTCTGAAAGTCAAATATATCCCTAATGTAATAAGATATACATAGAAACAATACTTTTGGGTACAAAACGTAAAAATATCAGTGTCCAATTTTACCCATTCTAATAGAATGACTCAAAAACACTACAAAAACAAGCTAAATTATTAATTTTATCAGATTTTTTAGAACATTTAAATTAAAGCAAAGAGACAACCTTGACATAATTATCTTTCGTTTTACAAACAAGTTGATGAGAATTCTTGAGAATATGCCTCTGGCATCCTGGTGCTGTTTGCAGGATGACTGCACCAAGATGGCGCCGTGTTTTATGAGCCTCTTTCCCAATGCGCAGCCGCGCTGATCACTTCCGGGTTCTTTGTCCTTGTTCTGCTGTGAGGCCAGAAGCGGGAGTGTTGGTGAAGCTGGAAGAGAGCAGCAGCTGCTGCAGGTGATGAAGTCTGGAAAGAAGTCCAGCAGCTGGAGGCACAGCGGAGAAACTGGAGGGAAGCAGGAGCTCAAAGAGCGGCAGGACGCAGCAGAGGAGACACCAATGATGGGGGATGTTTTCCAGCCCAGAGTTCTGCTGCTAACCTGACGCCGCCAGATAGATTTGCTTAGCATATCCGTCTGGAAACCTTCAGTTGAAGTAATTTTGGGAAGGGGCGAAAATACTGGTTAGCTGATTGGCCTATGTTGGTGATAGACGGGCCAAATAAACCAATCAGATCAACGAAGCATATGACGTACTAACAGAGCGACGACGAAAACACAAGCCAGGCTACTCTTGCTGCTGCAGGTAAAGGCTCGTTAGCTCAGCAAATAAGCAACATGTCGGCACAGGATATTTGCCGTTTATGTAAAGATAATTTGCGAATAAAAGGCATCATTTCAGGTTCCCGGTCCATATTCCAAAAGAATGATGCAAGAGAAAAAAGCATTAGCGAGCGGCTAACAGAATTAGGACTACCGCTGTCTGAAAATGTTTCTAGATCAGGTCGTATTTGCTTGCGTTGCTTCCGCTTGATTGGTAGACTACAGGATGATTTCGACGTTTTTAGAAGATGGCAAGAAGCAGAGAAAGACTCAAACCCAGCAGAAGCATCAACCTCAACATCACAGGCAACTGCCGAATCTTCAAACGCATCATCAACAGGCAAGAAACGCCCTGAGAAACGGGACAGAGAGCCGACCCCTTCCAACACGTGTCTCCAGCCCCCAACACCAACAGCACCTCCAGCTCCAAAGTACTCAAGGCCGACTACAGACAACGTAACCCCAAAGACGGCACGGCGAAGTTTGACGGAGGTAATTTGAACTGAATGTGAAACATAACTTGTGTTTGGTTAAAGTGCTGATATCACTGATGTATGACGTCAGACCCAGTACACGGGTAGAAAATGTAGCTGCTAGGATCCCAAAGGACTAAAAAAAAAAGCTCATCCTCGAACATCAAACGCTATTCCCTACACAATAAACTATGTAAGATAATCTTCTTGAGCCTTGATTGTCTCACCAGCTTGTTTTTATTATTATTTATTATAGCTATAGCATACACACCCATGTTTCTTATATCCATATGACATACACAATTCAACCACACCAGTACCTTGTATTTATAGTGTACAGATCGGCTGTAATTTAAAAAGTGTATCTTTTTCTGATCTGTAATAAACACTGTTGTCTTGTGATAACATCTTGATATCAGGAATTTAGCTACATTGTTGTCAAAGGCTTAATGCATCAGGATTTTGCTCCCCAGGATAACAAAATATGAATCGTCTGAATCTGAGTATACTAGTAGTTTACTAATGAACCCTTTTTATTTGTGTTTCAGGTTATTATTCACTACCCATCCCATCCAAAGGGTGACAGAATTGTATGTCAGGCAAACACGGCAGCAATTGTTGAAAATATTGCAAAGCAGAATTGGTCACGGGCGGCCAATCAGATGGTCAAAAACAAAGACCTCTTAGAAGCACTTAAGGAAAACATCCTTCAAGTTATTGAGGATGAGATAAAGTTCCTATGCAACCCGCTTAAGGGTTTCATGCTTTGGCGGTCATCAGCTGCTGATTTGAAGGCATTTTCTTTTGCAAACCTTCAGTCAGATCTTCAGTCTATGGCACCATTCACATATTCCATATTTTCTCAAATCACCAAAGGTTCTCCCCATCCCACTTGTGCTTCTGCTGCTATAGCCTTGCGAGGAAGGGAACCACGCTTGTCGGCCTTTGCCTACTACGTAAACAGTGTGCTGCAGTATGGTGGGGCCAAAAAAGCTGTTTACGAAAGGTTAAGCAAACTGTGTATAACAACTGCACACAATCATGCTGTTAGAAAGCAAAAACAGTTGGCAACTACATGCGGTGAAGAGTTACAGCTACTAAAAGTAGCCCATGAAGTCTTCCTCAAGTCTCAAAAGGAACATGGAGGCACGGATGTGGAGGGAGCTAGGGCAACAAGAACACTAAGTGACACAGTGGACCTGGACACAGCTACGCTAAGCATGGAACATTGCATTTCAACAGGTGAGAGGGACCAGCCATTAAGATGGCCAAATTGTCAGTCATCCGAAAAACGCTTTTTGGTTTATCTTGTTTAGAAAGAGGGTCGCATGTTTTCTTCTGGCTGTTCACTATGGAGGACCAATCCTGCCAACATTTAGAATATATAAAGAAATAAATCACTTAAATACTGGTCCAAAACGTAGCTAATAATATAAAACTGTGTCATTAAATGCAACAAAACAATAAAAAGACATTTATATATTAACTGTTCAATTGATCAGCTACAAATATATATTTATATATCGATGTTTAACTGTCACATTATAGCTCGTCTTATTCTATCCAATTTAGTCATTATTAAACATTTTAACAGAATAATTAAATTAAATTTCCACAACAGAATGACCCTAAAGTTACTGGTGATCATTTCTAGGGTGAAACTGTCAGTTCCTGAGGTTCAGTTTTCTCTTCACTGCTGATCAAATCTTTTTCTCTAAACTAAATGTTTCCCATCGTTGTAACATTGTAAAGATCTAGTTGTTCATAAAGCATGTAATGTGTTTCAGTGTTGGCTGCAGATGTTAAAGAAAAGGCTCCTGAAGAACAGAGTCCTGAGGGGGAGCAGCAGGAGTCAGAGCCCCTCTACATAAATGAGGAACAGGAGGAACCCGGGGCCCGTCAGGAAGGAGAGCTGCTCCTTGTGAAGGAGGAGACTGATAGCAGGTTTCCATTAACTGCTGCTCCTATCAACAGTAAGGATTGCTTTACTTTGTTTCTGTGTCCTGTGTTGTAGCTAAAGGCCAAAACTCTCTGGATTCATCAGCTTCCTATCAGACAAAACTATAAAAATTAATGTGTGTCGCTGTTGTTAAAATGTTAGTAAAATGCAAAACACAATAAGATTAATTTATGTGACAATGTAGGACATTTTATACATTGCCCGAGTCCTGCATACATCTAATCCTACCAGAAAGATAGTAACGGTTTGCAGTAGTGAAATGGGTTAATCAATAGGTCACGTTATTCCAACTCCAGATGTACACATCATGTAAACACCCAACGAAAGGCACCTGAGGTAATTGAGGATGACTCTTTATTGTTTCTCTAGCTGGTTCATGAGTCCAATCACATAACACCTCGTCTCCGGTTAAACATGGGTTAAGATGTCCTTGTTGTAGCATACATACCATCCCTTTATCAGCAGTCTCGCATAGATCCAGGTAATAGGTGTGGTTTGTCTGTGGGTCAAACCAATCACCATCCAGTTTCAAAAACCAATACCCCTGTACAGTCACATCGGG
Organism: Fundulus heteroclitus; assembly: GCF_011125445.2. Classification (NCBI taxonomy): domain Eukaryota; kingdom Metazoa; phylum Chordata; class Actinopteri; order Cyprinodontiformes; family Fundulidae; genus Fundulus; species Fundulus heteroclitus. The sequence goes on along the minus strand of NW_023397419.1, from coordinate 8,139 downwards.
CAATATATAATAATGACAGACAGTAGTACTATTGGTAACATCATATTGTGTCCAATGTCCTTCACACATAGTAGCATTACAATAGGTCTTCTGTGGTTCTAGTTGTAACCAACTTTTACTACTTAAGTTCCATAGTTGTCTCCATTCATGGAAATTTCCGGTAGTAACCACACGCTTAAACCGTTCTTGTTATATATGAGCGTGTATCATTTGTACGTTACATACCGTCCAGTTCAAAGTTATAGAAATGTTTGTTAACACTTCTGCTGTCGTGTTCCACATTTTTATTTGCCAGTTCAGTTCTTTAATGAAGATCTTTGCAGTTTCCTCCTGTGATGTTACAACAGTAGGCGTCCATAATCCAACCTGATGAACAGCTCTTGATTCATGCTGTCCAGTGTTTAATAACATAGTTCTTGTTACTTTATTGTCAAAAGTGTTGGAAACACTTAACACAGTACCTGTTCCACCAAGCAAAGTGTCCCACCATGCACGTTTCGTCCTAGTGCATGTTGGCAGAGGAGGAGAAAAAAAAAAACACTTTCCAATGAATTTTATTTGTTATCGTCGATTGTGCCATTTGTTGACAAGTGTGTGCAGCAGGTACAATTTGAGAGTGTGTCTTCTTACAAGCTCGTTCTGTAGATGATTCATATTGGCACAAACCTCTCCTTGAAACCACTTTAACGTTACATCCCTTGAAGACTACTGGTATGCTTCTTACATGCCACCGAGAGCCTGTGTAGTCATCCTGGATTCCGTTGCGCATGCTGTCTCCCCATCACAGTTGATACGGCTGAACCACTTCGTTCAGGATCCGGCCTGGTGCTTCTGTCCAACAGAGGTGTGCCAGCAGAGGCCTGCAACTCCACAGGCCCAGACATCATCTTTCCCTTTGACACAGCTTGTTGTGTGGCTTTCTTAGCCAAATCTAATGCTCTTTGCTGTGCTTCTTCCCAGATAAAATTTTCTTTTTCAGGCCCTTTTCAGAATTGGAATTACCACATCCTTGTGCCATAAAATGCCTAATGTTTACACAATGTATAAACAAATGTGTAAATAAATGTAGGTGAATTTCATGCTGAAATATTTTTAACTCCTGTACTAAGCATTTACATATACATTAATACATTTTCCATTCAGATAAAATCTCAAGTTTTATTGTTAATTTATTTTTACTCTCTTATTCACACATATAATCCTGAGCGGTTTCTCAGTTTTACAAATGCAGAGACAGTAAGACTGCCCCTGGAGCAATTGGCCTATTATTCAATTGGGTCAATGCTTGCATCAATTTAGGCTTCCAATCTGTTAAGTCATGATTATCAGACATTTTTTGAATGATTCTTTCAACAATCCATTCATCCTCTCAATCAGCCCAGCAGCCTGCGGATAATATGGAATCTGATAAATCAATTCGACATGTCGTTCTTATATCATCAATTGACCAATTTGTGATCCGAATTGGCGGGGCTCGGCCTTCATCCTAGTTAAACTCCATCAGATCCGTCAGATCAGGGTACATGTTGCTCCTCCTTCTATCTTTGTTCTTTCTTTTCCTTTTTCTCACTCTCCTTACTTTCACCTCTTTGCCCGAGGATTCCTCAGACTCTGACACCTCAATCTCAACCATTTTAGCAGGTTTTCTGCGCACAACAGACTCAGATTCTTCAGCAGGTGGAGCCGACGGTGTGGGATGAATCGCCTCTAGCAACAGCTGAATCAAAGAATTTAACGGGTCCAGCTCAGCACCAAATCCTGCACAGTTAACTTTTAAGCCTTTCCTTTGACACATTTGTCTCAACTCATCAGTAGGTAATGCGTGTATCTCTGAAGCAGGCACCCCAGCATTAATCAGTGCCCTCCACAACATGTTACGTGGTGAAACCTGTTCATTTCTCCCCCGCTCCCTTTGCGGCCTGCGGACCGGAGTTTGTTGAACTCGTGGTCTGCATTCCTCCTACTTGCCCCATTCCCCCAGATTCCCCAGCTCCAAAATCCGAGCCTTAATGGTTTCCATCGGGGCATCTGGAGCTCCCAGCATCACAGTAAGCATAGCTGCCCGATAATGCTGTGGAGCAGTTTTAATCAACTGATCTCTCACCACCTTCAGAACAGCCACTTGCTGATATCCAGCCACCATCCCCACTGGTAACAGATCACGCACACACAGCCTCGTCAGCCTCTGCACACACTCCTTTAATGTTAACCATGGTCCAGAGATTTCGGGCCAATCAGATACATTGGGACACGTTGCTCGTTCTGCCTCAGACCACACGTCAAACAATGATCTCGCCTGATCCCCCAAATTTCTCGCTTCTTGCCTGTAGTTAGCATTTACATTCCCATCAATGCTCAGACCACCAAATGCCATTCCATCTCCGTGATCTATTTTAATCTGTTCTGCACCTTCATCCAGCAGTCGAGCCACCCATAGATCAGTGGGTTCGCCCGGATGCTGCCTTAATTTTTTAGTGATATGAGCAACTTCATCCTGCGAGTAATCTTCTGTTATGGTCCGTGACACCGCCGGCGGCTGCGGCTGCTCCACCCATTCCATAACAGGTTGTCCCGCAGCATCAAGTACATCATTACCTTGAGAATCTAGCCGCTGCGGGTAAATGCTGCTGCTCTCTTCTCCTTCGGACGACGGGTTTAACCCCCAATGGAGGGAAAGGACGTGGATCTGGAGGACCTCCAGAATCACTGTCCTCCTGATCGTCCCACATATTACCGTCCCAGCTTTTGGGATCCCACCCAGACCTGAATCCAGTTACAAACGAACAGACTTTTTTCAGAGGAAAACGGCGGGTTTTTTCCCCTGTGTTTTCCTTGTTAACACAGACACCTGGGCCACAGCTTTTTCTGCAACACTGGTCATCTGTTCCAGCTGATTAGTCAGCATTTGCACATGCTGCCGATACAGCGACTCAGCAGACTGCAGCTCAGTCATTGCCTGTCTGTCTTTTAACTGCTGAGTTTTTAATTGTTGGCCAGCTTCATACTGCTGCTTCCATGCCGTGGCACAAATCCACAAGCGCCTCTGTAATCCGGCCACCGGAGTTTTTGAGTTCTTATTTCTCCTTTTAAACATATTTCTAAACATATTTGTGTATTGTAGTCTCTCCTCCAATCCTGCCGACAACGCCAAAATGTTTTATGAAATGTTTATTTCAGGATTTTTGGTTAAAAGAGCATAGATTATAGGTCAGTGCCCATCTTCACCCCATTGGTTTAAAGAGAAATGTTGAAGTGATCATTGAACCTGACCTGAATCAATCACAAACTGATCATTAAAGGTATAGTGGATGATCTACTTTGGCTTCAAATTCTCCCTTCAACAAATAGGCAGAGAGAAGCAGAGCCGGCCGGAGGCATAAGTGAACTAAGCGGCTGCTTGGGGCCCCCAGTCGTTTATTTTTTTTATTTTTTAACAATTAAATAACTTAAAAGAGTGCTTTAAATGATTGAATGAATGATGATGAAATAATTAATTTAACATGTTTTCTGACAGTTTGTATTTAGAAGTTTTAATAAGAGTGAAGTACTTTAAGCATTGTTTATTTATTTTGTATTAATACATAACCTCACTGTATTCGTTTATAATATTCTCTATAACATGATAGTGTGACATTTGTTTCAATAATCTTCTAGCATAGGTGATTCTGCATAGGGGGGGGGTCCCTAAGCAAAATCAAATTTTGCTTAGGGACCCAAGAGGCTTGGGCCGGCACTGGAGAGAAGCAAAGGTGGAGGCTTAATAATGTACATTCACAACAGCTGGTGCACAGCTGCTAAAGCTCCCAGAAGCCTTTGCTCCCCCAACCTGGAATACCTAGACGTTAAGTGCAGATAGAAGGAAAAAGGAAAACAGTTGGAGCTCCAGAGCGGTTCGTCCTGAAACAGAGAAGCCTGTCCTTGCCTTGGTGTGACTGACCGTAGCCACCGCTCAGAGTTGGTACTGCTGGAAAAGCAGCACTAATTCTCTTAGACAATCAGCATGTAGAGTGGATCCCCCACACTGGTCCATTAGAGAGAGCCAGAGGTGAACCTCCTCGTGGCCTTTCCTCGTCTCCTTCAGCCTCCAGCCTCTCTGTGCAGTGTGCAGGGCTGCAGCCTCTTCTCACAGCAAGCAGGGCGTCTGCAGCTGCAAGGCGCCGATTCCTCACACAGTGACATGACAGCTGCTGGTCAGGTTAGAGTGAACATGACTTTATTCTCTCAGAGATTAAAACACAACATGAAACTATGTATAAAAACACTACAAAACCAGACTTAATTATTTATGTAGGAACTATTTCTCTATTTGGTAAGCTTTAGAATTTAGATTATTTGGTTCATTATTGTTTATTTGCTTATTTGTTTTATTCATAATTTTGTACAAATGTAGTTGTTTAGAATACAATTATTTGTTAGTAATTTGTTTAGTTCATTGATTTTGTTTGGGTCCTGGATGTGTAGACTTTAGGTAGCTGGGGATGAACGTGGGTGGTCACATGGTTTCTTAACAGTCCTTCAGTCACCTTAGTCAACCAGTGACTGAGCGGGTGAGACAATCAGTCAAGCCAATGCAGGAACCAGAGCAGGAGAGGCAGCAAAGGATGGTTTCAGGTTTATACCATGTTGTCTGCCTGCAGAGACCTGGAATAAATCAACACAGAACTGCATTTGGACGTGTTTTTAGAATTGTTGTACTGCGTAAACCAGAAAGCCACGCTTCATCAAGTGATTATTAGAGTTACATTCACTTTTAGTTTGTTCACCTTTAAGTCTTGAGATTTTTGGGTTTCATGGACAACTTAGCCGCTACAATTTATTTTATTAGATTTTTAAGTAGAAGATTTAAATTAAAGCAAAGAGACAACTTTGACATAATTGAGTTTCGTTCTATAAACAAGTTGATGAGATTTTCTGAGAAGACTGTAGAATCTGCCTCTGGCATCCTGGTGCTGTTGGCAACATAGACATCATATACGTAGACGCGTCGTTGGGCGCAGGTTCACGCGTCAACGTCACCGCCATATTATATGTGGCAGAAAAAAGTTAAGTTCTGTTGTAGTGAACATGGATCAGAGATGTCTCATTCCTGTGCTGCATGGAAATGTATTCTGGCTGATTTTACTACTTGTATCTGCCTTCTATAAACTAAGGCAGCACCATGTTGCAAAACTGGCACACACTGAAGCTGCAGAGTGGCAACACTAGAAAAAAGCTGTGCAAGACCATTCTTCTTCAAGGTTTTTAGCTTGCATAGAGTACAGACTATTGTATTTAGACATAGATGTGCTTATATAGATTTTCAAGTATTATAATAAGCCAAATAAATAGCTGTGATTTTATATTATATATATATATATATATATATATATATATATATATATATATATATATATATATATATAACTGCAGATATGCCACATTAACATGGCGGACGCTCTGACGCATCGCAGCATAGGCAGAACCCGCCCAACGACGCCATCTACGATCTCCAGGAAGAGATCAAATTTATTATGTTATGATTAGTAATTTAAGTGAATCTTCTAAAAATATTTTATTAGAAATGTATAATAGGATATGGGAAGATGGGGAATTGCCAAAGAGTTGGAAGGAAGCAGTGATTGTTCCAATCAGAAAACCAGGGAAAGATGAGTCAAAACCAGGAAATTATCGGCCAATAGGTTTAACATCCAACTTATGTAAAATAATGGAGAGAATGATAAATGAAAGATTAATATATTATATGGAGAGCAAGGGGACTTATAGCGTCTGATCAGAGTGGGTTTCAGGAGAGGTAGAGGTACAATGGATCCAAGTTTTATGCTTAGAGCATGAAATCAGAAAGGCACAGGTGAATAACGAGAGTGTTGTGGCAGTATTTTTTGACATTGAGAGAGCGTATGATATGATGTGGAGGAAAGGGTTATTAATTAAAATTATGAAGAATGGGTATAAATGGTCATATGTTTTAGATAGATTAAAAATTTTCTAGAAGAAAGACAAATACAAGTGAGGATAGGGAAGGGTTAGTTCTGAGAGTTTGAAAATAGAAAATGGGACACCACAGGGAAGTATTGTAAGCCCGTTATTATTTTCAGTGATAGTTAATGATATGTTTAAAGAAATAGAGGTGGAATGGATTCTCATTATTTGCAGATGATGGAGCAATGTGGAAAAGAGGAAGAAATTTAGACTTTATTGTAAAGAAACTTCAGGGAGCAATTTCAGTTGTAGAAAATGGTCATATAAATGGGGTTTTAAATTTTCTGTAGAGAAAACTAAAATAATGTTTTTACAAGGAAAGAGTTGATGGAAAAAAAACTAACTTAAAATTATATGGTCAGGATTTGGAAGAGTTTGAACAATTAAAATTACTTGGGATGTGGTTTGATGAAAGAATGACATGGGGTGTGCACATTAAGAAGTAAAGAATCAGAATCAAGTTTAATCGCCAAGTAGGTTTGCACTTACAAGGAATTTGACTTGGTGTTGATGGTGCAGACAAAAAATAAAAATACAACAAAATAAAAAGGATATATATACAGAAGCTATATACACTCAGTAAACTGTGCGTTAACGTAACGCAGAAGCTTGTAAGTCCTGAATGGGGGAGAGAGGCAGTGTCCAGTTTCACGGGCGGCTCTTGGCCTTGTTCATAAGGGCTGGTAGCCAGATGGTAAAAAACTGTCTTGTGGCGTGAGGTTCTGGTCCTGATGGACCGCAGCCTCCTGCCAGAGGGAAGTGACTGAATAGTCTGTGACTGGGGTGCAAGGGATCAGCCACAATCTTCCTGCACGCCTCAGAGTCCTGGAGGCGTTACAGGTCCTGGAGAGATGGAAGATTGCAGCCAATCACCTTCTCTGCAGACCTGATGACACACTTGCAGTCTGCTCCTGGTCCTTAGCGGTGGCACCAGCGTACCAGATGGTATGAATGGAGGAGGTGAGGATGGACTCAATGAAGGAGGAGGTATAACTGCACCATCATTGTCCTTGGTGGTTTGAATTTCTTCAGCTGCCTTCTTCAGGAAGTACATCCTCTGCTGGGTCTTTCTTGGTGAGGGAGTTGATGTTCAGCTCCCACTTTAGGGTCCTGGGAGATGATAGTTCCCAGGAAGCGGAAAGACCTCCACAGTGTCAATGGCAGAGTCACAGAGGGTGATGGCGGGGGTAGCTGGGGCTGAGTTCTTCCTGAAGTCCACAACCATCTCCACTGTTTTTACAGCGTTGAGCTCCAGGTTGTTCTCCCTGCAGATAGTAGTAAGTCCACTATTATTTTCAGTGATAGTAATGATATGTTTAAAGAAATAGAGGGTTGGAATGGGATTCTCATTATTTGCGATGATGGAAGCAATGTGGAAAAGAGGAAGAAATTTAGATTTTATTGTAAAGAAACTTCAGGGAGCAATTCAGTTGTAGAACAATGGTCATATAAAAGGGGGTGTTTAAATTTTCTGTACGAGAAGAAAACTAAAATAATGTTTTTTACAAGGAGAAGAGTTGATGAAAAAGCTAAAATAAATCATATGGTCAGGATTTTGGAAAGAGTTAAAACAATTTAAAATTCCTTGGGATGTGGTTTGATGAAAGAATGACATGGGGTGTGCACATTAAGAAAATAATCGATAGAAGAAGAAGAAAAAAATGATAAATGTAAGGAAGGTATTAAATATAATGAAGTGTTTAGTGGAACAGAGTGGGGAGCTGATAGAAAATCATTAAAAGCAAATTATACTGGGTAATCAGGGTCATTACTTGACTATGGATGTATAGTTTATAACTCAGCAGCAGATTACAACCTCCATAAGTTAAATATTTATTCAACAATCAGCCTTTAAGAATATGTACTGGAGCTTTTTAAAACATCTTCACAGCAGCATTACAGGTTGAAATATCATTAAAAAACTTTACTGGTCAAACTTTACAGGGACAAAGGAGGATCATCCAACATTAGAGGTGCTTAAACCTGGGATGGGAAAAGGAAAAAAGAAAAACATAAAGAGCTTGGATGGGAATAAAAATAAGTTAATGAAATTAATTTAAACAGTTAGAATAATGTCAGACAGTTCCGTTAACAGCAATACCACCTTGGATTCTTCCTGATGCTAAAAATTGATCTTCATTATTAGAAAAGAAGGAAAGA
>NW_023397418.1:0-33023 GCF_011125445.2 Fundulus heteroclitus | reverse complement strand
AACCCTAACCCTAACCCTAACCCTAACCCTAACCAACCTAACCCTAACCCTAACCCTAACCCTAACCCTAACCCTAACCCTAACCCTAACCCTAACACTAACCCTAACCCCTAACCCTAACCCAAATGTCACAAATGCTCCCAAATGTCACAAATGCTCCCAAATGTCACAATGCTCCCAAATGTCACAGATGCTCCCAAGTGTCACAGATCCTCCCAAGTGTCACAGATGCTCCAAATGTCACAGATGATCCCAAATGTCACAAATGCTCCCAAATGTCACAGATGATCCCAAGTGTCACACAGGCAAATGACATGTCTATGGACTCAGGAGGACGCCCTGAGCACGGGGAACCAACTCCCGTCTCGATACGACACTCCTACACTTAGGTCAAAAATGAATGGGAGTCTATGGCAGCTATAGGAAGGGGAGGGGCTACAGTCACCAAATTTGGTGACAAGGTGGGAGGTGCTGGGGGACGTATACACACCAAGTCTGGTGACTGTACACCTTATGGTTCGGGAGTTATTGAGAGTGTACCTGTTTTTTCAAATGAATGGGAGTCAATGGCAGCTATGTCTTAGGAAGGAGCCACACCCACCAAACTTGGAGCGTTTGTAGGTCCCCCCCATGGGTCCCTCTGAGCCCAATATGGACCCTGTACCTCTTTCACTTTTTGACTTATTGAGAGTGTACCATCGACTTTTCTGGTTTTCATCCCTTATCCTAGTCTGAAACCTCAAAATGACCCAAAATTGTGTCACCCAGGAACACTTTCTACTGACTCAGGACACTCTGAAACGCACTCTGGTAAGGTTCCCACAAGCACCTCAAACCAAAACACTTAGTGCAAATTTTCAATCTGGCCTGGTTGAGACCATGACACAGATTGCCACATGGGCATCGACTGGACACATTCTCACTTACAGACTCACCCAGACCCTATCCAAACCTTAACCACTCCCACCTGTGACGTCACTCGGGACCCCTTGCAGACCACTCGGGACACTCCAAAACACACCCTGGTCAAGTTCCCCTAGAGACCCGCCCACCACCCACACTTGGAGCAATTTTTGGCCTTTGGGCAAGGTCAATGAAACATGGCAAATCGCATGTCTACGCACTCAGGGCGACCTCCTGAGCACGGAAAAACCAACTCCCAGCTCCATCCCACGCTCCTAGCCAAACCTATTGAGCTTGTCCGAACTTGTCCGATGAATGGGAGTCAATGGCAAGCTATGTCAAAGGAAGGGGCCACACCCACCAAACTTGGAGCGTTTGTGGGTCCCCTCAGACACACTCTCTGGGCCAAGTATGGTCCCCCTACCTCTTGTACTTTTGCAGTTATTGAGCTTGTCCGAACGACTTTTCTGGTTTTCATCCCTTATCCTAACCCTAACCCTAACCTAACCCTAACCCTAACCCTAACCCTAACCCTAACCCTAACCCTAACCCTAACCCTAACCTAACCCTAACCCTAAACCCTAACCCTAACCCTAACCCTAACCTAACCTAACCCTAACCCTAACCCTAACCCTACCCTAACCCTAACCCTAACCCTAACCCTAACCCTAACCCTAACCCTAACCCTAACCCTAACCCTAACCCTAACCCTAACCCTAACCCTAACCCTAACCCTAACCCTAACCCTAACCCTAAACCCTAACCCTAACCCTAACCCTAACCCTAACCCTAACCCTAACCCTAACCCTAACCCTAACCCTAACCCTAACCCTAACCTAACCCTAACCCTAACCCTAACCCTAACCCTAACCCTAACCCTAACCCTAACCCTAACCCTAACCCTAACCCTAACCCTAACCCTAACCCTAACCCTAACCCTAACCCTAACCCTCAGCCACACCCACCAAACTTACAGCGTTTGTGGGTCCCCTCAGACACACTCTCTGGGCCAAGTATGGAACCCGTACCTCTTAGACTTTTGGAGTTATTTTGAATGAACAGACGATTTTTCTGGTTTTCATCCCTTATCCTAACCCTAACCCTAACCCTAACCCTAACCCTAACCCTAACCCTAAGGACCGAAACGTCGCGGCGGAGCACATTCAATTCTTTTCATTGTTTAAAAATTAAAAAATTAAAAATTTAAAAACATTAAAAATTTAAAAAATTTAAAAAAAAGTTTAAAAACATTTAATAACAATCTGAGGAGTTTTTGTTTTGTTTTTTTGTTTTTTTATTCATTTTTTTCATTGTTTTATAATAACAAAGGCTACTTCAGCACATTTAGCCACAAAAATGGCCTTGCATGGTGGCTCCGGCTGGACCACCGTACACTATGGGAGGAAATCCTCCCAAAAAAGATTTGGGGGACGGGAACGGCGACCCTATGGAGGGATGGACAGTGCCCCACCTGTCTCCGGCCGGAGACAGGCTCATCATATGTACCCTAACCCTAACCCCTAACCCTAACCCTAACCCTAACCCAAAATTGTGTCACCCAGGAACACTTTCTACTGACTCAGGACACTCTGAAACGCACTCTGGTAAGGTTCCCACAAGCACCTCAAACCAAAACACTTAGTGCAAATTTTCAATCTGGCCTGGTTGAGACCATGACACAGATTGCCACATGGGCATCGACTGGACACATTCTCACTTACAGACTCACCCAGACCCTATCCAAACCTTAACCACTCCCACCTGTGACGTCACTCGGGACCCCTTGCAGACCACTCGGGACACTCCAAAACACACCCTGGTCAAGTTCCCCTAGAGACCGCCCACCACAACACTTGGAGCAATTTTTGGTGTTTTGGTCAACTCAATGGACCATGGCAAATGAGGTGTCTGCGGACTCAGGGGGACGCGCTGAGCACGGGGAAACAACTCCCAGCTCCATCCGACCATCCTAGCCAAACTTCAAAAATGAATGGGAGTCTATGGCAGCTATAGGAAGGGGAGGGGCTAGGACCACCAAACTTGCAGGGAAGGTGGGGGGGCCCGGGGGGAGTGTACACACCAAGTTTGGTCCACTTGCCACCTATGCTTCGGAAGTTATAGAGGATGGGAAATTTTAAAAATGAATGGGAGTCAATGGCAGCTATGTCAACGGAATGAGCCACACCCACCAAACTTACAGGGTATGTGGGCACCCTCCATGGCTCTCTCTGTGCCAAGTATCGACCCCCTACCACTTTTACTTTTTCAGTTATTGACGATGGGAACGCTCATTTTCTGGCTTTCATCCCTATATCATATCTCCAGAACCGTAAGTCGTAGAGACATGGGGACACTTCCAGCGTGTCCGGAGACCCCAAAAATGGGGAGGCGGAGCTTACTTCCATTCCTCTATCTGCTTTCATTTTTTGTCAAAATTCATTTTTTATGGTCAAGACGTGGTTGTTATCCTATAACCTAACCCTAACCCTAACCCCTAACCCTAACCCTAACCCTAACCCTAACCCTAACCCTAACCCTAACCCTAACCCTAACCCCTAACCCTAACCCTAACCCTAACCCTAACCCTAACCCTAACCCTAACCCAAATGTCACAAATGCTCCCAAATGTCACAAATGCTCCCAAATGTCACAAATGCTCCCAAATGTCACAGATGCTCCCAAGTGTCACAGATCCTCCCAAGTGTCACAGATGCTCCCAAATGTCACAGATGATCCCAAATGTCACAAATGCTCCCAAATGTCACAGATGATCCCAAGTGTCACACAGGCAAATGACATGTCTATGGACTCAGGAGGACGCCCTGAGCACGGGGAACCAACTCCCGTCTCGATACGACACTCCTACACTTAGGTCAAAAATGAATGGGAGTCTATGGCAGCTATAGGAAGGGGAGGGGCTACAGTCACCAAATTTGGTGACAAGGTGGGAGGTGCTGGGGGACGTATACACACCAAGTCTGGTGACTGTACACCTTATGGTTCGGGAGTTATTGAGAGTGTACCTGTTTTTCAAATGAATGGGAGTCAATGGCAGCTATGTCTTAGGAAGGAGCCACACCCACCAAACTTGGAGCGTTTGTAGGTCCCCCCCCATGGGTCCCTCTGAGCCCAATATGGACCCTGTACCTCTTTCACTTTTTGACTTATTGAGAGTGTACCATCGACTTTTCTGGTTTTCATCCCTTATCCCTAGTCTGAAACGTCAAAATGACCCAAAATTGTGCCACCCAGGAACACTTTCTACTGACTCAGGACACTCTGAAACGCACTCTGGTAAGGTTCCCACAAGCACCTCAAACCAAAACACTTAGTGCAAATTTTCAATCTGGCCTGGTTGAGACCATGACACAGATTGGCACATGTGCATCGACTGGACACATTCTCACTTACAGACTCACCCAGACCCTATCCAGACCTTAACCACTCCCACCTGTGACGTCATCCAGGACCTGTTCCAAACGACTCAGGACACTCCAAAACGCACTCCAGTAAAGTTCCTCAAACCACCTCCAACCACCCACACTTTGTCAAAAAAATGACCCAAGTCTCACCATGTTAAATTCTTTTTGTCATGAAAGTGGGGCATGTTGGGTATCTAAGAATCCGGCTTGAGGAGAGGATTACAAAGAACCAAGTTTGAGCTGGCTGCGACCTTCCTACGAGGACTTATGACCGTTTTTTATGGTCAAATTTTGACAATTTTTGCATATCTCCAGAACCGTAAGTCGTAGAGACATGGGGACACTTCCAGCGTGTCCGGAGACCCCAAAAATGGGGAGGCGGAGCTTACTTCCATTCCTCTATCTGCTTTCATTTTTTGTCAAAATTCATTTTTTATGGTCAAGACGTGGTTGTTATCCTATAACCTAACCCTAACCCTAACCCCTAACCCTAACCCTAACCCTAACCCTAACCCTAACCCTAACCCTAACCCTAACCCTAACCCCTAACCCTAACCCTAACCCTAACCCTAACCCTAACCCTAACCCTAACCCTAACCCAAATGTCACAAATGCTCCCAAATGTCACAAATGCTCCCAAATGTCACAAATGCTCCCAAATGTCACAGATGCTCCCAAGTGTCACAGATCCTCCCAAGTGTCACAGATGCTCCCAAATGTCACAGATGATCCCAAATGTCACAAATGCTCCCAAATGTCACAGATGATCCCAAGTGTCACACAGGCAAATGACATGTCTATGGACTCAGGAGGACGCCCTGAGCACGGGGAACCAACTCCCGTCTCGATACGACACTCCTACACTTAGGTCAAAAATGAATGGGAGTCTATGGCAGCTATAGGAAGGGGAGGGGCTACAGTCACCAAATTTGGTGACAAGGTGGGAGGTGCTGGGGGACGTATACACACCAAGTCTGGTGACTGTACACCTTATGGTTCGGGAGTTATTGAGAGTGTACCTGTTTTTCAAATGAATGGGAGTCAATGGCAGCTATGTCTTAGGAAGGAGCCACACCCACCAAACTTGGAGCGTTTGTAGGTCCCCCCCATGGGTCCCTCTGAGCCCAATATGGACCCTGTACCTCTTTCACTTTTTGACTTATTGAGAGTGTACCATCGACTTTTCTGGTTTTCATCCCTTATCCTAGTCTGAAACCTCAAAATGACCCAAAATTGTGTCACCCAGGAACACTTTCTACTGACTCAGGACACTCTGAAACGCACTCTGGTAAGGTTCCCACAAGCACCTCAAACCAAAACACTTAGTGCAAATTTTCAATCTGGCCTGGTTGAGACCATGACACAGATTGCCACATGGGCATCGACTGGACACATTCTCACTTACAGACTCACCCAGACCCTATCCAAACCTTAACCACTCCCACCTGTGACGTCACTCGGGACCCCTTGCAGACCACTCGGGACACTCCAAAACACACCCTGGTCAAGTTCCCCTAGAGACCGCCCACCACCACACTTGGAGCAATTTTTGGCCTTTGGGCAAGGTCAATGAAACATGGCAAATCGCATGTCTACGCACTCAGGGCGACCTCCTGAGCACGGAAAACCAACTCCCAGCTCCATCCCACGCTCCTAGCCAAACCTATTGAGCTTGTCCGAACTTGTCCGATGAATGGGAGTCAATGGCAGCTATGTCAAAGGAAGGGGCCACACCCACCAAACTTGGAGCGTTTGTGGGTCCCCTCAGACACACTCTCTGGGCCAAGTATGGTCCCCCTACCTCTTGTACTTTTGCAGTTATTGAGCTTGTCCGAACGACTTTTCTGGTTTTCATCCCTTATCCTAACCCTAACCCTAACCCTAACCCTAACCCTAACCCTAACCCTAACCCTAACCCTAACCCTAACCCTAACCCTAACCCTAACCCTAACCCTACCCTAACCCTAACCCTAACCCTAACCCTAACCCTAACCCTAACCCTGCGACCTTCCTACAAGGACTTATGACCTTTTTGTCTCGTCAAATTTTGACAATTTTTGCATATCTCGAGAACCGTAAATCCTAGAGAGATGGGGACACTTCCAGCGTGTCCAGAGACCCCCAAAATGGGGAGGCGGAGCTTACTTCCATCCCTCTATCTCCTTTCGTTTTTTGTCAAAATTCATTAAGTCTCGTCAGAACATGGTTGTTATCCTATAACCTAACCCTAACCCTAACCCTAACCCTAACCCTAACCCAGGGGGACGCCCTGAGCGGACCGGCTAGGAAGGGCTTGGGGCGAAGGTGGCCTCGTCACCAAGTTCATTGTGAAGGAATCTGTGGAGGAGAACATGGTGAATATCCAAAAAAAGAAGCAGGATCTGGTGGAGAACACGTTCGGCTCAATCAGTGAGGACAGGAAAACGTCTCGGATCGATGACATCAGAGCCCTGCTGGAGATGTAGATGTCCGACAACGAATGGAGGGTCGACGCTAATTCGTCTCCACTGTCCACACATCGAGATAATTGTTTAGTCTGGATGCGTGACCGGCTAGGAAGGGCTTGGGGCGAAGGTGGCCTCGTCACCAAGTTCATTGTGAAGGACTCTGTGGAGGAGAACATGGTGAAGATCCAAAAAAAGAAGCAGGATCTGGTGGAGAACACGTTCGGCTCAATCAGTGAGGACAGGAAAACCTCTCGGATCGATGGGTGTGCGTGTGCACGTGTATGTGTACACGGGTGCTCGTGCACGTGTGTGCGAGTGCACGTGTGCTCGTGCACGTGTGTGCGTGTGTGCTCGTGCACGTGTGTGCGTGTGCACGTGTGCTCGTGCACGTGTGTGCGTGTGCACGTGTGTGCGCGTACACGTGTGCTCGTGCACGTGTGCTCGTACACGTGTGTGCGTGTGCACGTGTGCACGTGTGCTCGTGCACGTGTGTGCGTGTGCACATGTGTGCGCGTACACGTGTGCTCGTGCACGTGTGCTCGTACACGTGTGTGCGTGTGCACGTGTGCTCGTGCACGTGTGTGCGTGTGCACGTGTGTGCGCGTACATGTGTGCTCGTGCACGTGTGTGCGCGTACACGTGTGCTCGTGCACGCGTGCTCGTGCATGTGTATGCGTGCACGTGTGCTCGTGCACGCATAGGTAAGTATGTATAGGTAAGTATAGGTAAGTATAGGTACGCACGTGTGTGCGTGCACGTGTGTGCGTGCACGTGTGCTCGTGCATGTGTATGCGTGCACGTGTGCTCGTGCATGTGTATGCGTGCACGTGTGCTCGTGCACGCGTGCTCGTGCACGTGTATGCGTGCACGTGTGCTCGTGCACGCATAGGTAAGTATGTATAGGTAAGTATAGGTAAGTATAGGTACGCACGTGTGTGCGTGCACGTGTGCTCGTGCATGTGTATGCGTGCACGTGTGCTCGTGCATGTGTATGCGTGCACGTGTGCTCGTGCACGCGTGCTCGTGCATGTGTGCTCGTGCACGTGTGCTCGTGCACGTGTGTGCGTGCACGTGTGTGCTTGCACGTGTGCTCGTGCACGTGTGCGCGTGTGCGCGTGCACGTGTGCACATGAATGTATAAATACACCAAAGCGACTCCATGAACCCAAGTGTCCCACATGTTCCCAAGTGTCACAAATGCTCCCAAGTGTCACAGATGTTCCCAAATGTCACAGATCCTCCCAAGTCTCACAGATCCTCCCAAGTGTCACAGATGCTCCAGAGTGTCACAAATGCTCCCAAGTGTCACAGATGCTCCCAAGTGTCACAGATGTTCCCAAATGTCACAGATCCTCCCAAGTGTCACAGATCCTCCCAAGTGTCACAGATGCTCCCAAATGTCACAAATGCTCCCAAATGTCACAGATGCTCCCAAATGTCACAGATGTTCCCAAATGTCACAGATGCTCCCAAGTGTCACAGATGCTCCCAAATGTCACAGATGTTCCCAAATGTCACAGATGCTCCCAAGTGTCACAAATGCTCCCAAATGTCACAGATGCTCCCAAGTGTCACAGATGCTCCCAAATGTCACAGATGTTCCCAAATGTCACAGATGCTCCC
Source organism: Fundulus heteroclitus (assembly GCF_011125445.2). Lineage (NCBI taxonomy): Eukaryota > Metazoa > Chordata > Actinopteri > Cyprinodontiformes > Fundulidae > Fundulus > Fundulus heteroclitus. Next base: position 24,628 of record NW_023397418.1, on the reverse strand, counting down.
AAGTGTCACAAATGCTCCCAAATGTCACAGATGATCCCAAGTGTCACACAGGCAAATGACATGTCTATGGACTCAGGAGGACGCCCTGAGCATGGGGAACCAACTCCCAGCTTGATCTGACACTTCTAGTGAGACTACAGTCTCACATTTCATGTCATCCAGGACCTAGTCCAAACGACTCAGGACACTCCAAAACACACCCTGGTAAGGTTCCCCTAGGGACCGCCCACCACAACACTTAGAGCAATTTTTGGTGTTTTGGCAAGGTCAATGAACCATGGCAAATGAGGTGTCTACGGACTCAGGGGGACGCCCTGAGCACGGGGAACCAACTCCCGTCTCGATACGACACTTCTAGTGACACTACAGTCCCACAATTTATGGCACCCAGGACCTATTCCAAACGACTCAGGACACTCCAAAACGCACTCTAGTAAAGTTCCTCAAACCACGTCCATAGCACCGACACTTAGTAAAAAAAATGACCCAAGTCTCACCATGTTAAAAAAAATTTGTCATGGAAGTGGGGCATGTTGGGTATCTGGGAATCCGGCTTGAGGAGAGGATTACAAAGAACCAAGTTTGAGCTGGCTGCGACCTTCCTACAAGGACTTATGACCTTTTTGTCTCGTCAAATTTTGACAATTTTTGCATATCTCGAGAACCGTAAATCCTAGAGAGATGGGGACACTTCCAGCGTGTCCAGAGACCCCCAAAATGGGGAGGCGGAGCTTACTTCCATCCCTCTATCTCCTTTCGTTTTTTGTCAAAATTCATTAAGTCTCGTCAGAACATGGTTGTTATCCTATAACCTAACCCTAACCCTAACCCTAACCTAACCCTAACCCTAACCCTAACCCTAACCCTAACCCTAACCCTAACCCTAACCCTAACCGCCCACCACCACACTTGGAGCAATTTTTGGCCTTTGGGCAAGGTCAATGAAACATGGCAAATCGCATGTCTACGCACTCAGGGCGACCTCCTGAGCACGGAAAACCAACTCCCAGCTCCATCCCACGCTCCTAGCCAAACCTATTGAGCTTGTCCGAACTTGTCCGATGAATGGGAGTCAATGGCAGCTATGTCAAAGGAAGGGGCCACACCCACCAAACTTGGAGCGTTTGTGGGTCCCCTCAGACACACTCTCTGGGCCAAGTATGGTCCCCCTACCTCTTGTACTTTTGCAGTTATTGAGCTTGTCCGAACGACTTTTCTGGTTTTCATCCCTTATCCTAACCCTAACCCTAACCCTAACCCTAACCCTAACCCTAACCCTAACCCTAACCCTAACCCTAACCCTAACCCTAACCCTAACCCTAACCCTAACCCTAACCCTAACCCTAACCCTAACCCTAACCCTAACCCTAACCCTAACCCTAACCGCCCACCACCACACTTGGAGCAATTTTTGGCCTTTGGGCAAGGTCAATGAAACATGGCAAATCGCATGTCTACGCACTCAGGGCGACCTCCTGAGCACGGAAAACCAACTCCCAGCTCCATCCCACGCTCCTAGCCAAACCTATTGAGCTTGTCCGAACTTGTCCGATGAATGGGAGTCAATGGCAGCTATGTCAAAGGAAGGGGCCACACCCACCAAACTTGGAGCGTTTGTGGGTCCCCTCAGACACACTCTCTGGGCCAAGTATGGTCCCCCTACCTCTTGTACTTTTGCAGTTATTGAGCTTGTCCGAACGACTTTTCTGGTTTTCATCCCTTATCCTAACCCTAACCCTAACCCTAACCCTAACCTAACCCTAACCCTAACCCTAACCCTAACCCTAACCCTAACCCTAACCCTAACCCTAACCCTAACCCTAACCCTAACCCTACCCTAACCCTAACCCTAACCCTAACCCTAACCCTAACCCTAACCCTGCGACCTTCCTACAAGGACTTATGACCTTTTTGTCTCGTCAAATTTTGACAATTTTTGCATATCTCGAGAACCGTAAATCCTAGAGAGATGGGGACACTTCCAGCGTGTCCAGAGACCCCCAAAATGGGGAGGCGGAGCTTACTTCCATCCCTCTATCTCCTTTCGTTTTTTGTCAAAATTCATTAAGTCTCGTCAGAACATGGTTGTTATCCTATAACCTAACCCTAACCCTAACCCTAACCCTAACCCTAACCCAGGGGGACGCCCTGAGCGGACCGGCTAGGAAGGGCTTGGGGCGAAGGTGGCCTCGTCACCAAGTTCATTGTGAAGGAATCTGTGGAGGAGAACATGGTGAATATCCAAAAAAAGAAGCAGGATCTGGTGGAGAACACGTTCGGCTCAATCAGTGAGGACAGGAAAACGTCTCGGATCGATGACATCAGAGCCCTGCTGGAGATGTAGATGTCCGACAACGAATGGAGGGTCGACGCTAATTCGTCTCCACTGTCCACACATCGAGATAATTGTTTAGTCTGGATGCGTGACCGGCTAGGAAGGGCTTGGGGCGAAGGTGGCCTCGTCACCAAGTTCATTGTGAAGGACTCTGTGGAGGAGAACATGGTGAAGATCCAAAAAAAGAAGCAGGATCTGGTGGAGAACACGTTCGGCTCAATCAGTGAGGACAGGAAAACCTCTCGGATCGATGGGTGTGCGTGTGCACGTGTATGTGTACACGGGTGCTCGTGCACGTGTGTGCGAGTGCACGTGTGCTCGTGCACGTGTGTGCGTGTGTGCTCGTGCACGTGTGTGCGTGTGCACGTGTGCTCGTGCACGTGTGTGCGTGTGCACGTGTGTGCGCGTACACGTGTGCTCGTGCACGTGTGCTCGTACACGTGTGTGCGTGTGCACGTGTGCACGTGTGCTCGTGCACGTGTGTGCGTGTGCACATGTGTGCGCGTACACGTGTGCTCGTGCACGTGTGCTCGTACACGTGTGTGCGTGTGCACGTGTGCTCGTGCACGTGTGTGCGTGTGCACGTGTGTGCGCGTACATGTGTGCTCGTGCACGTGTGTGCGCGTACACGTGTGCTCGTGCACGCGTGCTCGTGCATGTGTATGCGTGCACGTGTGCTCGTGCACGCATAGGTAAGTATGTATAGGTAAGTATAGGTAAGTATAGGTACGCACGTGTGTGCGTGCACGTGTGTGCGTGCACGTGTGCTCGTGCATGTGTATGCGTGCACGTGTGCTCGTGCATGTGTATGCGTGCACGTGTGCTCGTGCACGCGTGCTCGTGCACGTGTATGCGTGCACGTGTGCTCGTGCACGCATAGGTAAGTATGTATAGGTAAGTATAGGTAAGTATAGGTACGCACGTGTGTGCGTGCACGTGTGCTCGTGCATGTGTATGCGTGCACGTGTGCTCGTGCATGTGTATGCGTGCACGTGTGCTCGTGCACGCGTGCTCGTGCATGTGTGCTCGTGCACGTGTGCTCGTGCACGTGTGTGCGTGCACGTGTGTGCTTGCACGTGTGCTCGTGCACGTGTGCGCGTGTGCGCGTGCACGTGTGCACATGAATGTATAAATACACCAAAGCGACTCCATGAACCCAAGTGTCCCACATGTTCCCAAGTGTCACAAATGCTCCCAAGTGTCACAGATGTTCCCAAATGTCACAGATCCTCCCAAGTCTCACAGATCCTCCCAAGTGTCACAGATGCTCCAGAGTGTCACAAATGCTCCCAAGTGTCACAGATGCTCCCAAGTGTCACAGATGTTCCCAAATGTCACAGATCCTCCCAAGTGTCACAGATCCTCCCAAGTGTCACAGATGCTCCCAAATGTCACAAATGCTCCCAAATGTCACAGATGCTCCCAAATGTCACAGATGTTCCCAAATGTCACAGATGCTCCCAAGTGTCACAGATGCTCCCAAATGTCACAGATGTTCCCAAATGTCACAGATGCTCCCAAGTGTCACAAATGCTCCCAAATGTCACAGATGCTCCCAAGTGTCACAGATGCTCCCAAATGTCACAGATGTTCCCAAATGTCACAGATGCTCCCAAGTGTCACAAATGCTCCCAAATGTCACAGATGATCCCAAGTGTCACACAGGCAAATGACATGTCTATGGACTCAGGAGGACGCCCTGAGCATGGGGAACCAACTCCCAGCTTGATCTGACACTTCTAGTGAGACTACAGTCTCACATTTCATGTCATCCAGGACCTAGTCCAAACGACTCAGGACACTCCAAAACACACCCTGGTAAGGTTCCCCTAGGGACCGCCCACCACAACACTTAGAGCAATTTTTGGTGTTTTGGCAAGGTCAATGAACCATGGCAAATGAGGTGTCTACGGACTCAGGGGGACGCCCTGAGCACGGGGAACCAACTCCCGTCTCGATACGACACTTCTAGTGACACTACAGTCCCACAATTTATGGCACCCAGGACCTATTCCAAACGACTCAGGACACTCCAAAACGCACTCTAGTAAAGTTCCTCAAACCACGTCCATAGCACCGACACTTAGTAAAAAAAATGACCCAAGTCTCACCATGTTAAAAAAAATTTGTCATGGAAGTGGGGCATGTTGGGTATCTGGGAATCCGGCTTGAGGAGAGGATTACAAAGAACCAAGTTTGAGCTGGCTGCGACCTTCCTACAAGGACTTATGACCTTTTTGTCTCGTCAAATTTTGACAATTTTTGCATATCTCGAGAACCGTAAATCCTAGAGAGATGGGGACACTTCCAGCGTGTCCAGAGACCCCCAAAATGGGGAGGCGGAGCTTACTTCCATCCCTCTATCTCCTTTCGTTTTTTGTCAAAATTCATTAAGTCTCGTCAGAACATGGTTGTTATCCTATAACCTAACCCTAACCCTAACCCTAACCCTAACCCTAACCCTAACCCTAACCCTAACCCTAACCCTAACCCTAACCCTAACCCTAACCGCCCACCACCACACTTGGAGCAATTTTTGGCCTTTGGGCAAGGTCAATGAAACATGGCAAATCGCATGTCTACGCACTCAGGGCGACCTCCTGAGCACGGAAAACCAACTCCCAGCTCCATCCCACGCTCCTAGCCAAACCTATTGAGCTTGTCCGAACTTGTCCGATGAATGGGAGTCAATGGCAGCTATGTCAAAGGAAGGGGCCACACCCACCAAACTTGGAGCGTTTGTGGGTCCCCTCAGACACACTCTCTGGGCCAAGTATGGTCCCCCTACCTCTTGTACTTTTGCAGTTATTGAGCTTGTCCGAACGACTTTTCTGGTTTTCATCCCTTATCCTGACCCTGAGCCTGACCCAGACCCTATCCAGACCTTAACCACTCCCACCTGTGACGTCATCCAGGACCTATTCCAAACGACTCAGGACACTCCAAAACGCACTCTAGTACAGTTCCTCAAACCACCTCCAACCACCCACACTGTCAAAAAAATGACCCAAGTCTCACCATGTTAAATTCTTTTTGTCATGAAAGTGGGGCATGTTGGGTATCTGGCAATCCGGCTTGAGGAGAGGATTACAAAGAACCAAGTTTGAGCTGGCTGACACCTTCCCACAAGGACTTATGACCTTTTTGTCTCGTCAAATTTTGACAATTTTTGCATATCTCCAGAACCGTAAATCCTAGAAACATGAGGACACTTCCAGCGTGTCCAGAGACCCCAAAAATGGGGAGGCGGAGCTTACTTCCATCCCTCTATCTCCTTTCGTTTTTTAAGAAAATTCATTTTGTCTCGTCAGGACATGGTTGTTATCCTATAACCTAACCCTAACCCTAACCCTAACCCTAACCCTAACCCTAACCCTAACCCTAACCCTAACCCTAACCCTAACCCTAACCCTAACCCTAACCCTAACCCTAACCCTAACCCTAACCCTAACCCTAACCCTAACCCTAACCCTAACCCTAACCCTAACCCTACCCTAACCCTAACCCTAACCCTAACCCTAACCCTAACCCTAACCCTGCGACCTTCCTACAAGGACTTATGACCTTTTTGTCTCGTCAAATTTTGACAATTTTTGCATATCTCGAGAACCGTAAATCCTAGAGAGATGGGGACACTTCCAGCGTGTCCAGAGACCCCCAAAATGGGGAGGCGGAGCTTACTTCCATCCCTCTATCTCCTTTCGTTTTTTGTCAAAATTCATTAAGTCTCGTCAGAACATGGTTGTTATCCTATAACCTAACCCTAACCCTAACCCTAACCCTAACCCTAACCCAGGGGGACGCCCTGAGCGGACCGGCTAGGAAGGGCTTGGGGCGAAGGTGGCCTCGTCACCAAGTTCATTGTGAAGGAATCTGTGGAGGAGAACATGGTGAATATCCAAAAAAAGAAGCAGGATCTGGTGGAGAACACGTTCGGCTCAATCAGTGAGGACAGGAAAACGTCTCGGATCGATGACATCAGAGCCCTGCTGGAGATGTAGATGTCCGACAACGAATGGAGGGTCGACGCTAATTCGTCTCCACTGTCCACACATCGAGATAATTGTTTAGTCTGGATGCGTGACCGGCTAGGAAGGGCTTGGGGCGAAGGTGGCCTCGTCACCAAGTTCATTGTGAAGGACTCTGTGGAGGAGAACATGGTGAAGATCCAAAAAAAGAAGCAGGATCTGGTGGAGAACACGTTCGGCTCAATCAGTGAGGACAGGAAAACCTCTCGGATCGATGGGTGTGCGTGTGCACGTGTATGTGTACACGGGTGCTCGTGCACGTGTGTGCGAGTGCACGTGTGCTCGTGCACGTGTGTGCGTGTGTGCTCGTGCACGTGTGTGCGTGTGCACGTGTGCTCGTGCACGTGTGTGCGTGTGCACGTGTGTGCGCGTACACGTGTGCTCGTGCACGTGTGCTCGTACACGTGTGTGCGTGTGCACGTGTGCACGTGTGCTCGTGCACGTGTGTGCGTGTGCACATGTGTGCGCGTACACGTGTGCTCGTGCACGTGTGCTCGTACACGTGTGTGCGTGTGCACGTGTGCTCGTGCACGTGTGTGCGTGTGCACGTGTGTGCGCGTACATGTGTGCTCGTGCACGTGTGTGCGCGTACACGTGTGCTCGTGCACGCGTGCTCGTGCATGTGTATGCGTGCACGTGTGCTCGTGCACGCATAGGTAAGTATGTATAGGTAAGTATAGGTAAGTATAGGTACGCACGTGTGTGCGTGCACGTGTGTGCGTGCACGTGTGCTCGTGCATGTGTATGCGTGCACGTGTGCTCGTGCATGTGTATGCGTGCACGTGTGCTCGTGCACGCGTGCTCGTGCACGTGTATGCGTGCACGTGTGCTCGTGCACGCATAGGTAAGTATGTATAGGTAAGTATAGGTAAGTATAGGTACGCACGTGTGTGCGTGCACGTGTGCTCGTGCATGTGTATGCGTGCACGTGTGCTCGTGCATGTGTATGCGTGCACGTGTGCTCGTGCACGCGTGCTCGTGCATGTGTGCTCGTGCACGTGTGCTCGTGCACGTGTGTGCGTGCACGTGTGTGCTTGCACGTGTGCTCGTGCACGTGTGCGCGTGTGCGCGTGCACGTGTGCACATGAATGTATAAATACACCAAAGCGACTCCATGAACCCAAGTGTCCCACATGTTCCCAAGTGTCACAAATGCTCCCAAGTGTCACAGATGTTCCCAAATGTCACAGATCCTCCCAAGTCTCACAGATCCTCCCAAGTGTCACAGATGCTCCAGAGTGTCACAAATGCTCCCAAGTGTCACAGATGCTCCCAAGTGTCACAGATGTTCCCAAATGTCACAGATCCTCCCAAGTGTCACAGATCCTCCCAAGTGTCACAGATGCTCCCAAATGTCACAAATGCTCCCAAATGTCACAGATGCTCCCAAATGTCACAGATGTTCCCAAATGTCACAGATGCTCCCAAGTGTCACAGATGCTCCCAAATGTCACAGATGTTCCCAAATGTCACAGATGCTCCCAAGTGTCACAAATGCTCCCAAATGTCACAGATGCTCCCAAGTGTCACAGATGCTCCCAAATGTCACAGATGTTCCCAAATGTCACAGATGCTCCCAAGTGTCACAAATGCTCCCAAATGTCACAGATGATCCCAAGTGTCACACAGGCAAATGACATGTCTATGGACTCAGGAGGACGCCCTGAGCATGGGGAACCAACTCCCAGCTTGATCTGACACTTCTAGTGAGACTACAGTCTCACATTTCATGTCATCCAGGACCTAGTCCAAACGACTCAGGACACTCCAAAACACACCCTGGTAAGGTTCCCCTAGGGACCGCCCACCACAACACTTAGAGCAATTTTTGGTGTTTTGGCAAGGTCAATGAACCATGGCAAATGAGGTGTCTACGGACTCAGGGGGACGCCCTGAGCACGGGGAACCAACTCCCGTCTCGATACGACACTTCTAGTGACACTACAGTCCCACAATTTATGGCACCCAGGACCTATTCCAAACGACTCAGGACACTCCAAAACGCACTCTAGTAAAGTTCCTCAAACCACGTCCATAGCACCGACACTTAGTAAAAAAAATGACCCAAGTCTCACCATGTTAAAAAAAATTTGTCATGGAAGTGGGGCATGTTGGGTATCTGGGAATCCGGCTTGAGGAGAGGATTACAAAGAACCAAGTTTGAGCTGGCTGCGACCTTCCTACAAGGACTTATGACCTTTTTGTCTCGTCAAATTTTGACAATTTTTGCATATCTCGAGAACCGTAAATCCTAGAGAGATGGGGACACTTCCAGCGTGTCCAGAGACCCCCAAAATGGGGAGGCGGAGCTTACTTCCATCCCTCTATCTCCTTTCGTTTTTTGTCAAAATTCATTAAGTCTCGTCAGAACATGGTTGTTATCCTATAACCTAACCCTAACCCTAACCCTAACCCTAACCCTAACCCTAACCCTAACCCTAACCCTAACCCTAACCCTAACCCTAACCCTAACCGCCCACCACCACACTTGGAGCAATTTTTGGCCTTTGGGCAAGGTCAATGAAACATGGCAAATCGCATGTCTACGCACTCAGGGCGACCTCCTGAGCACGGAAAACCAACTCCCAGCTCCATCCCACGCTCCTAGCCAAACCTATTGAGCTTGTCCGAACTTGTCCGATGAATGGGAGTCAATGGCAGCTATGTCAAAGGAAGGGGCCACACCCACCAAACTTGGAGCGTTTGTGGGTCCCCTCAGACACACTCTCTGGGCCAAGTATGGTCCCCCTACCTCTTGTACTTTTGCAGTTATTGAGCTTGTCCGAACGACTTTTCTGGTTTTCATCCCTTATCCTAACCCTAACCCTAACCCTAACCCTAACCTAACCCTAACCCTAACCCTAACCCTAACCCTAACCCTAACCCTAACCCTAACCCTAACCCTAACCCTAACCCTAACCCTACCCTAACCCTAACCCTAACCCTAACCCTAACCCTAACCCTAACCCTGCGACCTTCCTACAAGGACTTATGACCTTTTTGTCTCGTCAAATTTTGACAATTTTTGCATATCTCGAGAACCGTAAATCCTAGAGAGATGGGGACACTTCCAGCGTGTCCAGAGACCCCCAAAATGGGGAGGCGGAGCTTACTTCCATCCCTCTATCTCCTTTCGTTTTTTGTCAAAATTCATTAAGTCTCGTCAGAACATGGTTGTTATCCTATAACCTAACCCTAACCCTAACCCTAACCCTAACCCTAACCCAGGGGGACGCCCTGAGCGGACCGGCTAGGAAGGGCTTGGGGCGAAGGTGGCCTCGTCACCAAGTTCATTGTGAAGGAATCTGTGGAGGAGAACATGGTGAATATCCAAAAAAAGAAGCAGGATCTGGTGGAGAACACGTTCGGCTCAATCAGTGAGGACAGGAAAACGTCTCGGATCGATGACATCAGAGCCCTGCTGGAGATGTAGATGTCCGACAACGAATGGAGGGTCGACGCTAATTCGTCTCCACTGTCCACACATCGAGATAATTGTTTAGTCTGGATGCGTGACCGGCTAGGAAGGGCTTGGGGCGAAGGTGGCCTCGTCACCAAGTTCATTGTGAAGGACTCTGTGGAGGAGAACATGGTGAAGATCCAAAAAAAGAAGCAGGATCTGGTGGAGAACACGTTCGGCTCAATCAGTGAGGACAGGAAAACCTCTCGGATCGATGGGTGTGCGTGTGCACGTGTATGTGTACACGGGTGCTCGTGCACGTGTGTGCGAGTGCACGTGTGCTCGTGCACGTGTGTGCGTGTGTGCTCGTGCACGTGTGTGCGTGTGCACGTGTGCTCGTGCACGTGTGTGCGTGTGCACGTGTGTGCGCGTACACGTGTGCTCGTGCACGTGTGCTCGTACACGTGTGTGCGTGTGCACGTGTGCACGTGTGCTCGTGCACGTGTGTGCGTGTGCACATGTGTGCGCGTACACGTGTGCTCGTGCACGTGTGCTCGTACACGTGTGTGCGTGTGCACGTGTGCTCGTGCACGTGTGTGCGTGTGCACGTGTGTGCGCGTACATGTGTGCTCGTGCACGTGTGTGCGCGTACACGTGTGCTCGTGCACGCGTGCTCGTGCATGTGTATGCGTGCACGTGTGCTCGTGCACGCATAGGTAAGTATGTATAGGTAAGTATAGGTAAGTATAGGTACGCACGTGTGTGCGTGCACGTGTGTGCGTGCACGTGTGCTCGTGCATGTGTATGCGTGCACGTGTGCTCGTGCATGTGTATGCGTGCACGTGTGCTCGTGCACGCGTGCTCGTGCACGTGTATGCGTGCACGTGTGCTCGTGCACGCATAGGTAAGTATGTATAGGTAAGTATAGGTAAGTATAGGTACGCACGTGTGTGCGTGCACGTGTGCTCGTGCATGTGTATGCGTGCACGTGTGCTCGTGCATGTGTATGCGTGCACGTGTGCTCGTGCACGCGTGCTCGTGCATGTGTGCTCGTGCACGTGTGCTCGTGCACGTGTGTGCGTGCACGTGTGTGCTTGCACGTGTGCTCGTGCACGTGTGCGCGTGTGCGCGTGCACGTGTGCACATGAATGTATAAATACACCAAAGCGACTCCATGAACCCAAGTGTCCCACATGTTCCCAAGTGTCACAAATGCTCCCAAGTGTCACAGATGTTCCCAAATGTCACAGATCCTCCCAAGTCTCACAGATCCTCCCAAGTGTCACAGATGCTCCAGAGTGTCACAAATGCTCCCAAGTGTCACAGATGCTCCCAAGTGTCACAGATGTTCCCAAATGTCACAGATCCTCCCAAGTGTCACAGATCCTCCCAAGTGTCACAGATGCTCCCAAATGTCACAAATGCTCCCAAATGTCACAGATGCTCCCAAATGTCACAGATGTTCCCAAATGTCACAGATGCTCCCAAGTGTCACAGATGCTCCCAAATGTCACAGATGTTCCCAAATGTCACAGATGCTCCCAAGTGTCACAAATGCTCCCAAATGTCACAGATGCTCCCAAGTGTCACAGATGCTCCCAAATGTCACAGATGTTCCCAAATGTCACAGATGCTCCCAAGTGTCACAAATGCTCCCAAATGTCACAGATGATCCCAAGTGTCACACAGGCAAATGACATGTCTATGGACTCAGGAGGACGCCCTGAGCATGGGGAACCAACTCCCAGCTTGATCTGACACTTCTAGTGAGACTACAGTCTCACATTTCATGTCATCCAGGACCTAGTCCAAACGACTCAGGACACTCCAAAACACACCCTGGTAAGGTTCCCCTAGGGACCGCCCACCACAACACTTAGAGCAATTTTTGGTGTTTTGGCAAGGTCAATGAACCATGGCAAATGAGGTGTCTACGGACTCAGGGGGACGCCCTGAGCACGGGGAACCAACTCCCGTCTCGATACGACACTTCTAGTGACACTACAGTCCCACAATTTATGGCACCCAGGACCTATTCCAAACGACTCAGGACACTCCAAAACGCACTCTAGTAAAGTTCCTCAAACCACGTCCATAGCACCGACACTTAGTAAAAAAAATGACCCAAGTCTCACCATGTTAAAAAAAATTTGTCATGGAAGTGGGGCATGTTGGGTATCTGGGAATCCGGCTTGAGGAGAGGATTACAAAGAACCAAGTTTGAGCTGGCTGCGACCTTCCTACAAGGACTTATGACCTTTTTGTCTCGTCAAATTTTGACAATTTTTGCATATCTCGAGAACCGTAAATCCTAGAGAGATGGGGACACTTCCAGCGTGTCCAGAGACCCCCAAAATGGGGAGGCGGAGCTTACTTCCATCCCTCTATCTCCTTTCGTTTTTTGTCAAAATTCATTAAGTCTCGTCAGAACATGGTTGTTATCCTATAACCTAACCCTAACCCTAACCCTAACCCTAACCCTAACCCTAACCCTAACCCTAACCCTAACCCTAACCCTAACCCTAACCCTAACCGCCCACCACCACACTTGGAGCAATTTTTGGCCTTTGGGCAAGGTCAATGAAACATGGCAAATCGCATGTCTACGCACTCAGGGCGACCTCCTGAGCACGGAAAACCAACTCCCAGCTCCATCCCACGCTCCTAGCCAAACCTATTGAGCTTGTCCGAACTTGTCCGATGAATGGGAGTCAATGGCAGCTATGTCAAAGGAAGGGGCCACACCCACCAAACTTGGAGCGTTTGTGGGTCCCCTCAGACACACTCTCTGGGCCAAGTATGGTCCCCCTACCTCTTGTACTTTTGCAGTTATTGAGCTTGTCCGAACGACTTTTCTGGTTTTCATCCCTTATCCTGACCCTGAGCCTGACCCAGACCCTATCCAGACCTTAACCACTCCCACCTGTGACGTCATCCAGGACCTATTCCAAACGACTCAGGACACTCCAAAACGCACTCTAGTACAGTTCCTCAAACCACCTCCAACCACCCACACTGTCAAAAAATGACCCAAGTCTCACCATGTTAAATTCTTTTTGTCATGAAAGTGGGGCATGTTGGGTATCTGGCAATCCGGCTTGAGGAGAGGATTACAAAGAACCAAGTTTGAGCTGGCTGACACCTTCCCACAAGGACTTATGACCTTTTTGTCTCGTCAAATTTTGACAATTTTTGCATATCTCCAGAACCGTAAATCCTAGAAACATGAGGACACTTCCAGCGTGTCCAGAGACCCCAAAAATGGGGAGGCGGAGCTTACTTCCATCCCTCTATCTCCTTTCGTTTTTTAAGAAAATTCATTTTGTCTCGTCAGGACATGGTTGTTATCCTATAACCTAACCCTAACCCTAACCCTAACCCTAACCCTAACCCTAACCCTAACCCTAACCCTAACTTGTCCGATGAATGGGAGTCAATGGCAGCTATGTCAAGGGAAGGAGCCACACCCACCAAACTTGGAGGGTTTGTGGGTCCCCTCAGACACACTCTCTGGGCCAAGTATGGTCCCCCTACCTCTTGTACTTTTGGAGTTATTGAGCTTGTCCGAACGACTTTTCTGGTTTTCATCCCTTATCCTGACCCTGACCCTGACCCAGACCCTATCCAGACCTTAACCACTCCCACCTGTGACGTCATCCAGGACCTATTCCAAACGACTCAGGACACTCCAAAACGCACTCTAGTAAAGTTCCTCAAACCACCTCCAACCACCCACACTTTGTCAAAAAAATGACCCAAGTCTCACCATGTTAAATTCTTTTTGTCATGAAAGTGGGGCATGTTGGGTATCTGGCAATCCGGCTTGAGGAGAGGATCACAAAGAACCAAGTTTGAGCTGGCTGCCACCTTCCTACGAGGACTTATGGCCGTTTTTTATGGTCAAATTTTGACAATTTTTGCATATCTCCAGAACCGTAAGTCGTAGAGACATGGGGACACTTCCAGCGTGTCCGGAGACCCCAAAAATGGGGAGGCGGAGCTTACTTCCATCCCTCTATCTGCTTTCATTTTTTGTCAAAATTCATTTTTTATGGTCAAGACGTGGTTGTTATCCTATAACCTAACCCTAACCCTAACCCTAACCCTAACCCTAACCCTAACCCTAACCCTAACCCTAACCCTAACCCTAACCCTAACCCTAACCCTCAAACCGCACGGTTTCTAGGGTGTGAGTAGAGCAGGCCCTGGTAATTTGGGGTCCCTATCTGCCCCAGGGGCCGAGAGAAAGCCGTGCTGTGCCGTCAAACCTAATAACCGGTCCAAAAACAACTAACAGATGGAAGGTCTTTGAGAGATAGGCTCTTCCAGGTTGGTAGCACCTTACCACAGGAAGCTGCATAGCAAATTTGGGCCAGATTAAACCAAACGTCTCAGAGTTATGAGGTGTCAAAGTTTCATTTTTGCTCATTTTTCCACCCCTTCCTGCCCCTGTCATGCCAAGACGAAACGCTCCAGCGACACCAAACTCACAGAATCCACTCACTGTCACCCCCTGAATGACATTTGTGAAAATCAGCCCTCTGGGATGAGCCTGACCAAAGATCCCAACCCTAGCTCAAGGATTTAGGCTTCATGGAGCCCCACCAGGCCCAAAGAGAAACCAGTAAAGATTCTACTTAACTTAGAGATATCAAACCGCACGGTTTCTAGGGTGTGAGTAGAGCAGGCCCTGGTAATTTGGGGTCCCTATCTGCCCCAGGGGCCGAGAGAAAGCCGTGCTGTGCCGTCAAACCTAATAACCGGTCCAAAAACAACTAACAGATGGAAGGTCTTTGAGAGATAGGCTCTTCCAGGTTGGTAGCACCTTACCACAGGAAGCTGCATAGCAAATTTGGGCCAGATTAAACCAAAGGTCTCAGAGTTATGAGGTGTCAAAGTTTCATTTTTAGCTCATTTTTCCACCCCTTCCTGCCCCTGTCATGCCAAGACGAAACGCTCCAGCGACACCAAACTCACAGAATCCACTCACTGTCACCCCCTGAATGACATTTGTGAAAATCAGCCCTCTGGGATGAGCCTGACCAAAGATCCCAACCCTAGCTCAAGGATTTAGGCTTCATGGAGCCCCACCAGGCCCAAAGAGAAACCAGTAAAGATTCTACTTAACTTGGAGCTATCAAACCGCACGGTTTCTAGGGTGTGAGTAGAGCAGGCCCTGGTAATTTGGGGTCCCTATCTGCCCCAGGGGCCGAGAGAAAGCCGTGCTGTGCCTGTGCCGTCAAACCTAATAACCGGTCCAAAAACAACTAACAGATGGAAGGTCTTTGAGAGATAGGCTCTTCCAGGTTTGTAGCACCTTACCACAGGAAGCTGCATAGCAAATTTGGGCCAGATTAAACCAAACGTCTCAGAGTTATGAGGTGTCAAAGTTTCATTTTTGCTCATTTTTCCACCCCTTCCTGCCCCTGTCATGCCAAGACGAAACGCTCCAGCGACACCAAACTCACAGAATCCACTCACTGTCACCCCCTGAATGACATTTGTGAAAATCAGCCCTCTGGGATGAGCCTGACCAAAGATCCCAACCCTAGCTCAAGGATTTAGGCTTCATGGAGCCCCACCAGGCCCAAAGAGAAACCAGTAAAGATTCTACTTAACTTAGAGATATCAAACCGCACGGTTTCTAGGGTGTGAGTAGAGCAGGCCCTGGTAATTTGGGGTCCCTATCTGCCCCAGGGGCCGAGAGAAAGCCGTGCTGTGCCGTCAAACCTAATAACCGGTCCAAAAACAACTAACAGATGGAAGGTCTTTGAGAGATAGGCTCTTCCAGGTTTGTAGCACCTTACCACAGGAAGCTGCATAGCAAATTTGGGCCAGATTAAACCAAACGTCTCAGAGTTATGAGGTGTCAAAGTTTCATTTTTGCTCATTTTTCCACCCCTTCCTGCCCCTGTCATGCCAAGACGAAACGCTCCAGCGACACCAAACTCACAGAATCCACTCACTGTCACCCCCTGAATGACATTTGTGAAAATCAGCCCTCTGGGATGAGCCTGACCAAAGATCCCAACCCTAGCTCAAGGATTTAGGCTTCATGGAGCCCCACCAGGCCCAAAGAGAAACCAGTAAAGATTCTACTTAACTTAGAGATATCAAACCGCACGGTTTCTAGGGTGTGAGTAGAGCAGGCCCTGGTAATTTGGGGTCCCTATCTGCCCCAGGGGCCGAGAGAAAGCCGTGCTGTGCCGTCAAACCTAATAACCGGTCCAAAAACAACTAACAGATGGAAGGTCTTTGAGAGATAGGCTCTTCCAGGTTTGTAGCACCTTACCACAGGAAGCTGCATAGCAAATTTGGGCCAGATTAAACCAAACGTCTCAGAGTTATGAGGTGTCAAAGTTTCATTTTTGCTCATTTTTCCACCCCTTCCTGCCCCTGTCATGCCAAGACGAAACGCTCCAGCGACACCAAACTCACAGAATCCACTCACTGTCACCCCCTGAATGACATTTGTGAAAATCAGCCCTCTGGGATGAGCCTGACCAAAGATCCCAACCCTAGCTCAAGGATTTAGGCTTCATGGAGCCCCACCAGGCCCAAAGAGAAACCAGTAAAGATTCTACTTAACTTAGAGATATCAAACCGCACGGTTTCTAGGGTGTGAGTAGAGCAGGCCCTGGTAATTTGGGGTCCCTATCTGCCCCAGGGGCCGAGAGAAAGCCGTGCTGTGCCTGTGCCGTCAAACCTAATAACCGGTCCAAAAACAACTAACAGATGGAAGGTCTTTGAGAGATAGGCTCTTCCAGGTTTGTAGCACCTTACCACAGGAAGCTGCATAGCAAATTTGGGCCAGATTAAACCAAACGTCTCAGAGTTATGAGGTGTCAAAGTTTCATTTTTGCTCATTTTTCCACCCCTTCCTGCCCCTGTCATGCCAAGACGAAACGCTCCAGCGACACCAAACTCACAGAATCCACTCACTGTCACCCCCTGAATGACATTTGTGAAAATCAGCCCTCTGGGATGAGCCTGACCAAAGATCCCAACCCTAGCTCAAGGATTTAGGCTTCATGGAGCCCCACCAGGCCCAAAGAGAAACCAGTAAAGATTCTACTTAACTTAGAGATATCAAACCGCACGGTTTCTAGGGTGTGAGTAGAGCAGGCCCTGGTAATTTGGGGTCCCTATCTGCCCCAGGGGCCGAGAGAAAGCCGTGCTGTGCCTGTGCCGTCAAACCTAATAACCGGTCCAAAAACAACTAACAGATGGAAGGTCTTTGAGAGATAGGCTCTTCCAGGTTTGTAGCACCTTACCACAGGAAGCTGCATAGCAAATTTGGGCCAGATTAAACCAAACGTCTCAGAGTTATGAGGTGTCAAAGTTTCATTTTTGCTCATTTTTCCACCCCTTCCTGCCCCTGTCATGCCAAGACGAAACGCTCCAGCGACACCAAACTCACAGAATCCACTCACTGTCACCCCCTGAATGACATTTGTGAAAATCAGCCCTCTGGGATGAGCCTGACCAAAGATCCCAACCCTAGCTCAAGGATTTAGGCTTCATGGAGCCCCACCAGGCCCAAAGAGAAACCAGTAAAGATTCTACTTAACTTAGAGATATCAAACCGCACGGTTTCTAGGGTGTGAGTAGAGCAGGCCCTGGTAATTTGGGGTCCCTATCTGCCCCAGGGGCCGAGAGAAAGCCGTGCTGTGCCGTCAAACCTAATAACCGGTCCAAAAACAACTAACAGATGGAAGGTCTTTGAGAGATAGGCTCTTCCAGGTTTGTAGCACCTTACCACAGGAAGCTGCATAGCAAATTTGGGCCAGATTAAACCAAACGTCTCAGAGTTATGAGGTGTCAAAGTTTCATTTTTGCTCATTTTTCCACCCCTTCCTGCCCCTGTCATGCCAAGACGAAACGCTCCAGCGACACCAAACTCACAGAATCCACTCACTGTCACCCCCTGAATGACATTTGTGAAAATCAGCCCTCTGGGATGAGCCTGACCAAAGATCCCAACCCTAGCTCAAGGATTTAGGCTTCATGGAGCCCCACCAGGCCCAAAGAGAAACCAGTAAAGATTCTACTTAACTTAGAGATATCAAACCGCACGGTTTCTAGGGTGTGAGTAGAGCAGGCCCTGGTAATTTGGGGTCCCTATCTGCCCCAGGGGCCGAGAGAAAGCCGTGCTGTGCCGTCAAACCTAATAACCGGTCCAAAAACAACTAACAGATGGAAGGTCTTTGAGAGATAGGCTCTTCCAGGTTTGTAGCACCTTACCACAGGAAGCTGCATAGCAAATTTGGGCCAGATTAAACCAAACGTCTCAGAGTTATGAGGTGTCAAAGTTTCATTTTTGCTCATTTTTCCACCCCTTCCTGCCCCTGTCATGCCAAGACGAAACGCTCCAGCGACACCAAACTCACAGAATCCACTCACTGTCACCCCCTGAATGACATTTGTGAAAATCAGCCCTCTGGGATGAGCCTGACCAAAGATCCCAACCCTAGCTCAAGGATTTAGGCTTCATGGAGCCCCACCAGGCCCAAAGAGAAACCAGTAAAGATTCTACTTAACTTAGAGATATCAAACCGCACGGTTTCTAGGGTGTGAGTAGAGCAGGCCCTGGTAATTTGGGGTCCCTATCTGCCCCAGGGGCCGAGAGAAAGCCGTGCTGTGCCGTCAAACCTAATAACCGGTCCAAAAACAACTAACAGATGGAAGGTCTTTGAGAGATAGGCTCTTCCAGGTTTGTAGCACCTTACCACAGGAAGCTGCATAGCAAATTTGGGCCAGATTAAACCAAACGTCTCAGAGTTATGAGGTGTCAAAGTTTCATTTTTGCTCATTTTTCCACCCCTTCCTGCCCCTGTCATGCCAAGACGAAACGCTCCAGCGACACCAAACTCACAGAATCCACTCACTGTCACCCCCTGAATGACATTTGTGAAAATCAGCCCTCTGGGATGAGCCTGACCAAAGATCCCAACCCTAGCTCAAGGATTTAGGCTTCATGGAGCCCCACCAGGCCCAAAGAGAAACCAGTAAAGATTCTACTTAACTTAGAGATATCAAACCGCACGGTTTCTAGGGTGTGAGTAGAGCAGGCCCTGGTAATTTGGGGTCCCTATCTGCCCCAGGGGCCGAGAGAAAGCCGTGCTGTGCCGTCAAACCTAATAACCGGTCCAAAAACAACTAACAGATGGAAGGTCTTTGAGAGATAGGCTCTTCCAGGTTTGTAGCACCTTACCACAGGAAGCTGCATAGCAAATTTGGGCCAGATTAAACCAAACGTCTCAGAGTTATGAGGTGTCAAAGTTTCATTTTTGCTCATTTTTCCACCCCTTCCTGCCCCTGTCATGCCAAGACGAAACGCTCCAGCGACACCAAACTCACAGAATCCACTCACTGTCACCCCCTGAATGACATTTGTGAAAATCAGCCCTCTGGGATGAGCCTGACCAAAGATCCCAACCCTAGCTCAAGGATTTAGGCTTCATGGAGCCCCACCAGGCCCAAAGAGAAACCAGTAAAGATTCTACTTAACTTAGAGATATCAAACCGCACGGTTTCTAGGGTGTGAGTAGAGCAGGCCCTGGTAATTTGGGGTCCCTATCTGCCCCAGGGGCCGAGAGAAAGCCGTGCTGTGCCGTCAAACCTAATAACCGGTCCAAAAACAACTAACAGATGGAAGGTCTTTGAGAGATAGGCTCTTCCAGGTTTGTAGCACCTTACCACAGGAAGCTGCATAGCAAATTTGGGCCAGATTAAACCAAACGTCTCAGAGTTATGAGGTGTCAAAGTTTCATTTTTAGCTCATTTTTCCACCCCTTCCTGCCCCTGTCATGCCAAGACGAAACGCTCCAGCGACACCAAACTCACAGAATCCACTCACTGTCACCCCCTGAATGACATTTGTGAAAATCAGCCCTCTGGGATGAGCCTGACCAAAGATCCCAACCCTAGCTCAAGGATTTAGGCTTCATGGAGCCCCACCAGGCCCAAAGAGAAACCAGTAAAGATTCTACTTAACTTAGAGATATCAAACCGCACGGTTTCTAGGGTGTGAGTAGAGCAGGCCCTGGTAATTTGGGGTCCCTATCTGCCCCAGGGGCCGAGAGAAAGCCGTGCTGTGCCGTCAAACCTAATAACCGGTCCAAAAACAACTAACAGATGGAAGGTCTTTGAGAGATAGGCTCTTCCAGGTTTGTAGCACCTTACCACAGGAAGCTGCATAGCAAATTTGGGCCAGATTAAACCAAACGTCTCAGAGTTATGAGGTGTCAAAGTTTCATTTTTGCTCATTTTTCCACCCCTTCCTGCCCCTGTCATGCCAAGACGAAACGCTCCAGCGACACCAAACTCACAGAATCCACTCACTGTCACCCCCTGAATGACATTTGTGAAAATCAGCCCTCTGGGATGAGCCTGACCAAAGATCCCAACCCTAGCTCAAGGATTTAGGCTTCATGGAGCCCCACCAGGCCCAAAGAGAAACCAGTAAAGATTCTACTTAACTTAGAGATATCAAACCGCACGGTTTCTAGGGTGTGAGTAGAGCAGGCCCTGGTAATTTGGGGTCCCTATCTGCCCCAGGGGCCGAGAGAAAGCCGTGCTGTGCCGTCAAACCTAATAACCGGTCCAAAAACAACTAACAGATGGAAGGTCTTTGAGAGATAGGCTCTTCCAGGTTTGTAGCACCTTACCACAGGAAGCTGCATAGCAAATTTGGGCCAGATTAAACCAAACGTCTCAGAGTTATGAGGTGTCAAAGTTTCATTTTTGCTCATTTTTCCACCCCTTCCTGCCCCTGTCATGCCAAGACGAAACGCTCCAGCGACACCAAACTCACAGAATCCACTCACTGTCACCCCCTGAATGACATTTGTGAAAATCAGCCCTCTGGGATGAGCCTGACCAAAGATCCCAACCCTAGCTCAAGGATTTAGGCTTCATGGAGCCCCACCAGGCCCAAAGAGAAACCAGTAAAGATTCTACTTAACTTAGAGATATCAAACCGCACGGTTTCTAGGGTGTGAGTAGAGCAGGCCCTGGTAATTTGGGGTCCCTATCTGCCCCAGGGGCCGAGAGAAAGCCGTGCTGTGCCGTCAAACCTAATAACCGGTCCAAAAACAACTAACAGATGGAAGGTCTTTGAGAGATAGGCTCTTCCAGGTTTGTAGCACCTTACCACAGGAAGCTGCATAGCAAATTTGGGCCAGATTAAACCAAACGTCTCAGAGTTATGAGGTGTCAAAGTTTCATTTTTGCTCATTTTTCCACCCCTTCCTGCCCCTGTCATGCCAAGACGAAACGCTCCAGCGACACCAAACTCACAGAATCCACTCACTGTCACCCCCTGAATGACATTTGTGAAAATCAGCCCTCTGGGATGAGCCTGACCAAAGATCCCAACCCTAGCTCAAGGATTTAGGCTTCATGGAGCCCCACCAGGCCCAAAGAGAAACCAGTAAAGATTCTACTTAACTTGGAGCTATCAAACCGCACGGTTTCTAGGGTGTGAGTAGAGCAGGCCCTGGTAATTTGGGGTCCCTATCTGCCCCAGGGGCCGAGAGAAAGCCGTGCTGTGCCTGTGCCGTCAAACCTAATAACCGGTCCAAAAACAACTAACAGATGGAAGGTCTTTGAGAGATAGGCTCTTCCAGGTTTGTAGCACCTTACCACAGGAAGCTGCATAGCAAATTTGGGCCAGATTAAACCAAACGTCTCAGAGTTATGAGGTGTCAAAGTTTCATTTTTGCTCATTTTTCCACCCCTTCCTGCCCCTGTCATGCCAAGACGAAACGCTCCAGCGACACCAAACTCACAGAATCCACTCACTGTCACCCCCTGAATGACATTTGTGAAAATCAGCCCTCTGGGATGAGCCTGACCAAAGATCCCAACCCTAGCTCAAGGATTTAGGCTTCATGGAGCCCCACCAGGCCCAAAGAGAAACCAGTAAAGATTCTACTTAACTTAGAGATATCAAACCGCACGGTTTCTAGGGTGTGAGTAGAGCAGGCCCTGGTAATTTGGGGTCCCTATCTGCCCCAGGGGCCGAGAGAAAGCCGTGCTGTGCCTGTGCCGTCAAACCTAATAACCGGTCCAAAAACAACTAACAGATGGAAGGTCTTTGAGAGATAGGCTCTTCCAGGTTTGTAGCACCTTACCACAGGAAGCTGCATAGCAAATTTGGGCCAGATTAAACCAAACGTCTCAGAGTTATGAGGTGTCAAAGTTTCATTTTTGCTCATTTTTCCACCCCTTCCTGCCCCTGTCATGCCAAGACGAAACGCTCCAGCGACACCAAACTCACAGAATCCACTCACTGTCACCCCCTGAATGACATTTGTGAAAATCAGCCCTCTGGGATGAGCCTGACCAAAGATCCCAACCCTAGCTCAAGGATTTAGGCTTCATGGAGCCCCACCAGGCCCAAAGAGAAACCAGTAAAGATTCTACTTAACTTAGAGATATCAAACCGCACGGTTTCTAGGGTGTGAGTAGAGCAGGCCCTGGTAATTTGGGGTCCCTATCTGCCCCAGGGGCCGAGAGAAAGCCGTGCTGTGCCGTCAAACCTAATAACCGGTCCAAAAACAACTAACAGATGGAAGGTCTTTGAGAGATAGGCTCTTCCAGGTTTGTAGCACCTTACCACAGGAAGCTGCATAGCAAATTTGGGCCAGATTAAACCAAACGTCTCAGAGTTATGAGGTGTCAAAGTTTCATTTTTGCTCATTTTTTCCACCCCTTCCTGCCCCTGTCATGCCAAGACGAAACGCTCCAGCGACACCAAACTCACAGAATCCACTCACTGTCACCCCCTGAATGACATTTGTGAAAATCAGCCCTCTGGGATGAGCCTGACCAAAGATCCCAACCCTAGCTCAAGGATTTAGGCTTCATGGAGCCCCACCAGGCCCAAAGAGAAACCAGTAAAGATTCTACTTAACTTAGAGATATCAAACCGCACGGTTTCTAGGGTGTGAGTAGAGCAGGCCCTGGTAATTGGGGTCCCTATCTGCCCCAGGGGCCGAGAGAAAGCCGTGGCTGTGCCGTCAAACCTAATAACCGGTCCAAAAACAACTAACAGATGGAAGGTCTTTGAGAGATAGGCTCTTCCAGGTTTGTAGCACCTTACCACAGGAAGCTGCATAGCAAATTTGGGCCAGATTAAACCAAACGTCTCAGAGTTATGAGGTGTCAAAGTTTCATTTTTGCTCATTTTTCCACCCCTTCCTGCCCCTGTCATGCCAAGACGAAACGCTCCAGCGACACCAAACTCACAGAATCCACTCACTGTCACCGCCTGAATGACATTTGTGAAAATCAGCCCTCTGGGATGAGCCTGACCAAAGATCCCAACCCTAGCTCAAGGATTTAGGCTTCATGGAGCCCCACCAGGCCCAAAGAGACACCAGTAAAGATTCTACTTAACTTAGAGATATCAAACCGCACGGTTTCTAGGGTGTGAGTAGAGCAGGCCCTGGTAATTTGGGGTCCCTATCTGCCCCAGGGGCCGAGAGAAAGCCGTGCTGTGGCCGTCAAACCTAATAACCGGTCCAAAAACAACTAACAGATGGAAGGTCCTTTGAGAGATAGGCTCTTCCAGGTTTGTAGCACCTTACCACAGGAAGCTGCATAGCAAATTTGGGCCAGATTAAACCAAACGTCTCAGAGTTATGAGGTGTCAAAGTTTCATTTTTGCTCATTTTTTCCACCCCCTTCCTGCCCCTGTCATGCCAAGACGAAACGCTCCAGCGACACCAAACTCACAGAATCCACTCACTGTCACCCCCCTGAATGACATTTGTGAAAATCAGCCCTCTGGGATGAGCCCTGACCAAAGATCCCAACCCTAGCTCAAGGATTTAGGCTTCATGGAGCCCCACCAGGCCCCAAGAGACACCAGTAAAGATTCTACTTAACTAGAGATATCAAAACCGCACGGTTCTAGGGTGGTGAAGTAGAGCAGGCCCTGGGTCAATTTGGGTGGTCCCTATCTGCCCAAGGGGCCGAGGAGGAGAGAAAGCGCGTGCCTGTGCCGTCCCAACCTTAATTAAACCGTCCAAAAACAACTAAACAGATGGAAGGCTACACTTTTGAGAGATAGGCGTCTTTCCAGGTTGTTAGCACCTTACCACAGGAAGCTGCATAGCAAATTTGGGCCAGATTAAACCAATAAAACGTCTCAGAGTTATGAGGTGTCAAAGTTTCATTTTTGCTTCCATTTTTCCACCCCTTCCTGCCCCTGTCATGCCAAGACGAAACGCTCCAGCGACACCAAACTCACAGAATCCAACTCACTGTCACCCCTGATGACATTTGTGAAAATCGCCCTCGGGGATGAGCTTGACCAAAAGATCCCAAACCCTAGCTCAAGGATTTAGGCTCATGGAGCCCCACAGGCCCAAAGAGAAACC
Source organism: Fundulus heteroclitus (assembly GCF_011125445.2). Taxonomy (NCBI): domain Eukaryota; kingdom Metazoa; phylum Chordata; class Actinopteri; order Cyprinodontiformes; family Fundulidae; genus Fundulus; species Fundulus heteroclitus. Next base: position 475 of record NW_023397418.1, on the reverse strand, counting down.
AGAAAGATTCTACTTAACTTGGAGATATCAAACCGCACGGTTTCTTGTCAGTGGTGGGGTGAAGTAGAGCAGGCACTGGTAGGTAATTTGGGGGTCCCATCTGCCCAAGGGCCGAGAGAAAGCCGTGTGCCTGTGCCGTCACACCTAATAACGGTCCAAAAACAACTAACAGATGGAAGGTCTTTGAGAAGATAGGCTCTTTCCAGGTTTGTCGCACCTTACACAGGAAGTGCATAGCAAATTTGGGCCAGATCTAAACCAAACGTCTCAGAGTTATGAGGTGTCAACGTTTCATTTTTGGATCATTTTTCCACCCCTTCCTGCACCTGTCATGCCAAGACGAAACGCTCCAGCGACACCAAACTCACAGAATCCACTCACTTGTCACCCCCTGAAGTACATTTGTGAAAATCAGCCCTCTGGGATGAGCTGACCAAAGATCCAACACTAGCTCAAGGATTTAGGCTTCATGGGC